>NC_142498.1:17617105-17917105 GCF_965113065.1 Corylus avellana
TGTGCTAGGACATGATATGGGGGGAACTTGTTTGGACGACGAGATAATGCA
Source organism: Corylus avellana (assembly GCF_965113065.1). NCBI lineage: Eukaryota > Viridiplantae > Streptophyta > Magnoliopsida > Fagales > Betulaceae > Corylus > Corylus avellana. The sequence continues at coordinate 17,617,157 of NC_142498.1, forward strand.
CGTAGATGGTGCTGAGAGTGGATTAATTCCGATAGCAGCATATGGAGATATTCATTTTGCAGGCTTGGATATGGTGCCGTATAATGTTGAAGTAGTGATGGAGTTAAAGCCTCTATGTAACACCCCTACTTCAAGTGGTATGATATTGCCCACTTTAGGCCAAGCTCGCACGGTTTTATTATTGGGTTTACCCCCAAAAGGTCTCATAGCATTTAGAGGGAGTATATTTTATATAAACACATTATCTTTTTCATGCCCGGGCAATGTGGGACATCACAATCACCCCCTCTTAGGACCCAGCGCCCTCGCTGGCCACCCTCTTGGGCTTGTGCACCGCTCCCCCCATCTCAGGCTGGGCTATGGCTTTGATACCATTTGTAACACCCCTACTTAAAGTGGTATGATATTGTCCGCTTTGAGCCAAGCCTGCACGGTTTTATTATTGGGTTTACCCCCAAAATGCCTCATACCATTTAGAGAGAGTATATTCCATATAAACACATCATCTTTTTCATGCTCAGGCAATGTGGGAAATCACACTTTAGGAGTTCTAACGGCGGATATTCTGGACGGACCGGTCTTGATTGAGGCAATTTCCTGTGAGGAGTGAAAAATTTCTGCAATGTAGTGGGCTTGTCGTATGAGGGGTATGACGAGCAGATGTTGGCACTGTTTATAGCTATTGAAGCAAATCGGAAGGAGAATAACATGCCTAGTTCTTCAATTGCTTCTGTCAAGACAAATACTAAAGGTAGAAGAGAATTACAAAGATTGACATGCTCTATCAACTACGATGGCAAGAGAGGGACTACAAATGAAGATAACGGGGAAAGGGACTACAACTTTTGCTTGTTTGTAATTTTAGTTTACAGAGATTGACATGCTCTATCAACTACGATTGATTTTACCCCTTCACTTGATCATATTAGCTAATATAAAAATAGACCCATAACTCTAAAGCCCTTAACTTTATTGATTTGTATTATTTTTCAAACTTGAAACTATAACATATTAGTATTTATTTTGGAAAACTTGTACATCTATACATGTTTCTATCTAATTAGTGTGTTGTTTTAAACTAGCACGAAAAAGTTTATTTCTCAAGTTGTACTTTGAAGGTTACTTGAAATTTTAGATTAAAATAGTAAGAGGAACTGATATCCTGATATTAATTTTCACTATTATATCCTTTCTATGCAATATAATCGACTCTTTCGACCAACTATTTTAAGTGTACATTGTGCCCTTCCTCCAAGACAAATTTTGCATTCAACGCTCTGCAATTACCAAGGAAGATACCTGGAAGTTTAGTTTAGTTGTAAATTATTTATTTTTTTAGGTTTCTTTGGAAATTCTATTATGGCTATATGAAGTCTAATTTAGAGCTTACAACTTATTCATGGTTCATATGTGCCTCAAGTTGATAGGTTGCTAATACGTGCAATCAGTTTTGACAATGGTAGGTTGTTTTGCATAGTGGTTACTCCCCTCCCCCCTCTCCACTCCCCTCCTCCTTTTTTTTTTTTTTCTTTTCTTTCTTTCTTTCGAGTCTGTAATGTATGTATTCCACTCAATAGTCTTATAGATTATTCAAGTAACAGTGTCAAGATGTTTATTTATTTCAGCAGAAATTGACAATTAAATCTATATGCATTTTGAGTGTTATGTAGCAAAGATTTAATGTAGAAAAGATTTGTGTGAAAGATACATGGTACTTAGTGTCATTTTTTCTTATATGATCTCTGAAAGTATCTGAGTACTAAGACATTGCTTGTGTTACAGGTTAGGGCGCACATCTGAATTCCTAATATATGGTCATGGGCAACAGAGAAAAGCAACCATTGAGGCTGTGCGGTTATTAGAAAGTGAGGAAAGTATACAAAATCATAATGCCTGCATACTTGGTGAAGGGTCTAATGGTATAACGTCTCTGCAACATCTTAAGGATAAGTCGAGGAAATGGCTGAAGTTTGTGACGAAGGTTATATCTTACAATGTTACTTATAATGCGGTTCTGTATTTTGCAAGTTAAAAAACTTATATATCTGGTATAAAAAGCCAGAAATTGCTTTCATATTGATAAATTGGTTTTTATCTTTTATTTTTTTATATTTCAGTTTTCTAACCATTCAATTAACTAGTCAATTAATGCACTTAGTAGTTTCAATACTTTCTTAGTTTCCTTGGAAGTAGTTGATGACTTATGAATAATCCTTATTATTGCTGGTTCTATCTCCCCAAAATTTGACATCATTGGTAAGCAATGCCTACAAATTGTTAGTTATTATTGTTCTAGATACTTGGAAGGTAGGATGTTGATATGTTCTTAGTTCATATTCCATCCTGTAGAGTTCAGGACTTTTGATGGTGGATGTTTTAAAGATTTGACGATATAGTATATAGATAAATTAAAACTATAGTAACGCATTAAATACAAGTTGACAGGGCTTCTTTGTCTGTCTCTCTCCTTTCTCCTTTTGCTTTTGGTTGTGTGTGAAATAATTTGCATCTTGCACTTGTGACTAGTAACTGAACACACTTTTTATAACACTAATATCTGATAAACAGCCCACTAGACAGCTTCCAAAACTATCTTTACTGCATTTTCTACAATTTTCATTTTCAATTAGACTTTGTATTGGTATTAAGCAATTTATGTACTCCATTTTCAGGCTAAAGCTTCTGGAAGGACTCCTGAAGAATGCCGTAAGATGGGTGATGACATAGGAGTAAGCTGTTAAATTGCTGTTTCAGAAGTTTTTTTGGTACTTCTGCTTACATTTTTGTGATTCTAACCTATGGATCTGAATCAGGCTGTAGTTCTTGGGAACTACAATGACATTTTAAGGTCTTGTAATGCTCTGGATTACCATGACCTAATCAGCTATTCTGTAAAGCTGCTAACCGATTTTCCTGAAGGTTGATATTTTTTATATAAATTTAATTAGCGTATGTGCCTTCAGATGTTATTCATGTTTTGACTATGTTTGCCCTTTCTGTAGTATTCAAGGAGTGCCATGATTTATGGAAAGCCATTGTAATAGATGAGTTTCAAGACACAAGTTCCATGCAATACAATCTTCTGCGGATTCTTGCATCTCATAACCACATAACCATTGTTGGTGATGATGATCAGGTGTGCTCACTGCCTTCCACACCAGAATTTTTGGTTCTGGTTTACTTCAATTTTTGTTTGTTCATTAATTGAATTTCTTTTTAGATGTGTGTGTGTGTGCAATGTAAACTCATTCTGTTCAAGTTACTTAATTCTAAAGTCCACTATAACATGTTCTAATGCAGTCCATTTTTAGTTTTAATGGAGCTGACATTTCTGGATTTGATTCGTTTCGCAAAGATTTTCCGAACTACAAAGAGGTCCACCTTGCCTTTTGACTCATGCATATTCCTTTATTATATTTACTCATGTACGAAATTGTGTATGACTAGAATTGAGTTCTCGCAAAGGAGTCCACATGGTAGTGATTCATTTTGATTCTTTTAACTTTGCAATACATCCATGATTCAGATCAGACTTAATAAAAACTATCGATCCACACGCTGTATTGTTGAGGCTGCATCTTCTCTTATACAAAATAATATTAACCGATGCCAGTTAAAAGATGTTATCACTGATAATTCTTCTGGATCTAAGGTAATTTAGTTCTGCCTTATTCTTTACATCTTATTTTTATTCAATTTGCTATTTCTTTCCTAGTTGGTTGCTTAATTTCTGGATAATTTGGCCCACTGTACACAGATAACTATTAAAGAATGTCATAATGAGGATTCACAGTGTGCATTTGTTGTTGACAAGATCTTGGAAACTGCTTCTAATGGTTCTGCTGTGAGCTGCTCCTATGGCAACATTGCAATTCTTTACCGGAGGCAGGTGAAACGTACTTCCCATGGTATAATTTTTCATGATACAAACATTAGATATCTGCTGACGAATTGTGGTCTAATCTTGTGTGTTACAGGTATCAGGAAAAGTCTTCCAAATGGCCTTCCGTGAAAGGAAAGTACCTTTTAACATTCATGGTGTAGCATTCTATCGGAAAAAGGTTGCTAACATTCTTTTAGAGACATTAAGTTCGTAAATATCGATTGCATTTTTAATTTTCAAAGATGTGCCTTTTAGGCCGACAGAGGAATCAAGTGGTTACCTTATGTGTTAGTTGCATATGACTAGTTTCTCTTGCTAACCATAAATTATTCATAGCCAATATCGAAGATGATGCTCTCATGTGGTTCAAGATGAGAAATTATAGATAGGCTCCTTGTTGTATCAACACTTATTATTGGGCAGTCAGTCTATTTACACCTAGTTTTTAGATCTTTTGGAAATTTTTTGGATGGAGAGATATATAAATATTTAAATACATGAGACACGTGTACAAGTACATATTGATGTAAACAAATGAATAATTTGACACTATGACTCTTTCTTATAGTTGTTCAACTAAAATACAGCTTGTGTTATAGTGGAGACCTGTAACACAATCTACTTGCGTTCTTTCTTTCCGGAGAGAGGCCTATGGATTTGTCATTGTCAAGTTTACTTGCTTCGTGGTTTTGATGCTAGAGGGACCTAATTTTTTTTTGATAAATAAATAATTTCATTGAAAAACACAGAGGTGTGCAACAGGAAATTGAGACAAAGTAGAAAAATTAGGAAACATTAAAAGCCCCTGCCCAATTGAATAGGGTCTTGACCAAAATGCTTCTAAGCTCATCTTGCATCTTCTCATGATCTTCTAAATATTGTGCATTCCACTCTCTCCATACGTTAAAGTGTTAATTAAATGATTAAATTTATCTTTTACTATCAGCTTAAACTTTTGGGATAAGTGGTAATTTAACCTAATATTAGAGCCAAATGTACCGAGTTCTAATCTTGATTCCGTCATTTATTTTAATTTCAATTAAATATTTAACTTGTTGGGTTTCACCTATTGAAAAGAGAGATTGAGTCCACATGTGAGGGGGAGCATTAAAGTGTTGATTAAATAATTAAATTTAACCTTTCCTGTAAGCTTAACCGTTAGGGATAAGTGGTGATTTAACACCATATGGTCCACATTAAACACAATGGGACTATTCTCCACACATCCATAACTGAATGATTACTTCCCTGACCTCGCTAACAAATCTAATACCCTTCTAGGCATAACCCATGTGACCTAATTGTTGGCCTGCATATATTTCTACTTACAACATTCCCCCCTTTTACAATCTTCTAATATTCTATACACAATTTCTAAGCTATTTGAAACTTTTATATGCCTGTGTCCTTATATTTTTCTGATTTGTAGAAAGCAATGCTATTTTCTTATAAATGTGCTGAATCGCATAAAGTGCTACTGTTGTTATATGGTTGTTGATTTAGCTCGTCATATAATAGGTTGTCAGAGCCATTATTGCTATGCTTAGAACAACATTGCCTGCTTGTGATGATGCCCCATACCGTCAGATCTTCAAGGCTTTACTTCCTTTTGAGAAAGAGGAAAAGAAGAGGGTATGTGCACAATGTGTTCTATTTTTCTTTCTTTTCTTCAAAGATGTATTCATTCTGTGAGAGGCTCACAAAGAGTCTATCGCTCTTTCTTACAGGTAATTGACCACATTGACAAAATATCAACTATTAGAAAATGCAGCTTTGTATCAGCTGCTTCCGACATCTTTAGTGCAAAGATTTCTGGTACCTTCAAGAGGTTCTGTTTTCCAAGCTTATCTTAGTGTTCTTACATGCGATAGGTAGCTCATTGTGTGTGTGTGTATATGTATTTATGAATGCACTATATATTGGTATGAAGCTCAAAGCATATTCAAAACAGTGAATTTTAACAGAACGCAGAGCACATATTGTGGCTTATAATAATGAATAATTAGCCTCTGGTTTTTATTTGCCAATGTCTAGTTTGTGCATACCTTCAAGATCTTCTGTTTTCCAAGTTTATCTTAGTGTTCTTACATGTGATAGGTAGCTCAATGTGTGTGTGTATATGTATTTATGAATGCACTATATGTTGGTATGAAGCTCAAAGCATATTCAAAACAGTGAATTTTAACACAACTCAGTGCACAAATTGTGGCTTATAATAACGAATAATTAGCCTCTGGTTTTTATTTTCAAATGCCTAGTTTGTGCATATTTAGGATTTATGCACTTTGGCATTGGAAATAAAAGTGGGCAAGGCTGCCTCAAGGAAATTCAGAAATTGATAAGCATAGTTATTTTGTAGATAATTAAAACCCAAGAGAACAATTATTATATATATATTTTTTTGAGAAATGTGATGAAACATGAAAACTTAACTTTTCTGGAAAATATATTGACAAACTATTTAAAATGAATAGTTAGTGTACAGTGGCAGGTTAATGTGACCTGATTGAAACCTGCATAATCCTGACCCATTGCTAGCTCAATCAGATGTATAATATCGTTCCTTGATTCTGATGCTACTAGAATTATTAAATCTTCCAGGATTTAAACTTGCTACCATGCAGTTCTTGTAGCACTGCATTGTTACTATAACAATGTTCTGTTCTTCTATTGAGAAGCATGAAAGTTGATATGGATGTTGCCAAACTTTTGTTAAACTGCAAGATCTCTCTCTCTCTCTCTCTCTCTCTCTCTCTCTCTCTCTCTATATATATATATATATATATATATATATATATATTTATACATATTGTATACATTGATACATTTATTTTTATCAGCTTTTTGTGTTAGTGTTGTATGCATGTCTCTTAAAATTTACTGAAATATGAGCCCTGCAATTGATAATAGGAGTCAGCTCACCCAAGGACGCAAGGTGTTGTCAACACTTGAGATAGTATCAAAACTTGTTCACAGGGTAAATATGACCTCGTTTCATTCAGTGCAGAATCATTGACTTGATGTTTCTTATTGGTAATAACTTGTAAAATTGTTTTATCTCTATTGATAAAACGGAAAGTTTCTTCTATATGGTGGGAATCGATGAAATAAACTGAATTTTGTGGTTATTTGTCATTTGATCTTGGTTTGGCTGTCCAATTATTTGGTTCCATAGAATTTTAGCCGTATAAAAGAACTTCTTCATATTTTTCTAGCTTTTTTATTTTATTTTATTCTTCCTATCTAAATCATTTCCAAGTTGTTTGATGGTAGTCTGTGCTGGACCATGCATTGCTTTAGAGATAAGGTTCGATGCTTGCTTGCTTTCTTTTTTTCTATATGTTATAGTTTGTATGAACGTTTTAGACACAAAAGGCGGAGGCTATTATATTATTCAACTTATGTTAACCTAATACAAGCATCCTATTATATAGGATTAGGGAAATACCATAAAGACTAAAATACCCCCAAAACCCTAATGACTCAAACCCTAACTCTTCTAACACTCCCCCTCAAGCTGGAGCATATACATCATATGAATCCAGTTTGGAAGATACAAGCAAACGAAAAACAACTAGAAAACATATTCTAACACTCCCCCTCAAGCTGGAACTGCTTGGACCACACAAGTTAATTAAATAAAACTTCAACGCCGGTCGAAAACTCGTTGGTAACTTGAACAACCATTTGATCGGTTCTCGCCGAAAAATACCAAGGCCGGTCGGATGCAACGATCACTTGATCGGTTCTCGCCGGAGAATCCAAGGCTGGTCGGATACATCGATCTTGGGATTGGTTCTCGCCGTAAAACACCAAGGCCGGTCAAATGCATCGATCACTTGATCGGTTCTTGCCGGAGAATCCAAGGCCGGTCGGATACATCAATCACAAACAACAAACAAACAACAAATTTTCACATGATTAACCAACAAGATTCGCCGGAAAACAGATGCTGGAAAAACAAAAAACTTTGCCGGAGCTTGGCTGGAAATATGCCGGAACTTCGTCGGGGCTTCAAAACTGGCTGGAAACACACAGAACTGGCCAGCAGTACCTAAAAACAGAAGAAAAACACTGAAAAACAGAACAGAAACAGTCACTGGAGGCTCGCTGGACCTTTGCCGGAGACTCGCCGGAGCTCGACGGAACTTGCCGGAGAAGACAGAACACTCCGGCCACTTCAACAACAGCAACTACAGAATCAATAGAAGGCCACACAGTAACGTTTCAACACCAAAAACATCAAATTGTCCGAATTTTTTTTTTTTTTTTTTTTTCCCGATGGCCGCTGCAACTTTTCCGGCCACTTCAAACAAGACAGAAAACCACCGCAGAACCATCCGGCCAGCATCACAGAAGATCAAAAACAAACAAAATATATATATATTTTTTTCTCACCGGAAGGAGTTCCGGTCACCATAAAACAAGAGCAAAACAGCTCTACGGAGCTCTTTGAAGGTACTGCCCGTGTGGGTTAGCCCACACGGGCAGTGCTGCCACCAAGAAGAAAACTAAACTACCCAAGAATCGAAACAAGCTCTGATACCATGTTATAGTTTGTATGAACGTTTTAGACACAAAATGCGGAGGCTATTATATTATTCAACTTATGTTAACCTAATACAAGCATCCTATTATATAGGATTAGGGAAATACCATAAAGACTAAAATACCCCCAAAACCCTAATGACTCAAACCCTAACTCTTCTAACACTATAAAACAGGGTAATTTGGTCAGTAATTCACATACCTCTATTGCAGTCGTTTGCTTGTTTTTAAAGAAATTGACCTCACATAAAAATGCTTGCAGGAACAATCAATTTCAGCTGTCATAACCTCAGTAGCAAACATGGTACCTCAGGTTTGTCTTCTCTTTAGCCTTATCTTATGTTATTTTATTTCATGTTTATTTTTTTTATATGAAGTCAAAACTTAATAATTAAAATGGTTCAAGAGATTTATTGTTGTGCTTGATGCTGTTTTCTTATAAGCCAATGATATGAGTACATGTTTTTCATTCAAATGTTTGTTACTATTTTTCTGATTCAGTAGATTTACATAACTTTCACCAATCATTCATGCCTTAATTGTTTAGAAATACCTTCTTGAGCAACGGGCAATTGTTGATGCTGATGGAGGAAAATTGTTGAATGAAGACAATGACATCAGATCTGTAAGTATGGAGTTTTCATCTTGAAGTTCCAAATTACTTTTGCCCTCACCTGAATCTTGGTGCGCTCACATGGGTTGCAATCTGATCCCTTCTCCCCACAGGTTCTTCAGTACTTGCTGGATGACGTCTCTGAATTTTTATCAACTAAATTCCTTGCTGCAGAAAGGGCTAGTAAAACTGTAGCAGAAGAAAAAGGTTGTGTCAATGTGCTCAAGGCTTTTATTGACTTCATATCAGAGCGTGAGAGAGAAAATTTTCGCTCTAGGAGACATAATAATGAAAACTCTGTCACCTTGACTACCATTCATCAGGTATATTTCTGATTCCCACAGTTCCCTTTCTTTAATTTGTTGGGACTATTCTATTGCTGTTCTTCTGGAGCTTGGAAATATTGTTGGTTCAACTTTCTTTTAATCCCTCTTGTCTTCCTTGTGCAGTCAAAAGGCTTAGAATGGGATGTTGTTTTCATTGTTAAGGTACTTGACCACATTGATTTACTAGGTGTTGCTCAACGTGCTCTTTTAAACAAATGGCTGCACCAATAATGCATCATAATTGTCCTCTAAAATTGTTTATGTTGTGATTTTCAATTTATTCCCTTACACTTCATGTTCTTCAGTTCTTATAGTATTATTGAAGGCATTTTTCTTTGCATTAATGCTCTAGTCAATTACACAGGCAAATGAATCTGAAATTCCTTTGTTGCATGAATTTAATGGTATTGCAAAGGAAAATGGGACCTTAATTGAGGTAATTTTGTTCTTGCATGGACAATTTCTATCTTTCTTTCATTTAGATAAATCTTTTTAGTATTTTTGGCCGATCACTCTTTTCTTTGGTTCTTAGGAGGAAAGGCGCCTATTATATGTTGCAATGACTCGTGCTCGGAAAAGGCTTTTCATTCTCTATGTCATGATGGATTCCAATTGGCAGGTACTAGCCATAAAACATTTTTACAGTTGATTCTCTAATTATAGATACTAGCTTATAACCCGCGCTATGCGCGAGATTCTTCATTATAATTTAATTTTAAAATTTAAACACATCATTTTTCATTATAAGTTAAAAAGACGTATAAAAATATATCTCATCTCTCTAAATAAAAAATTAAATCTTTATTCCTATAAGTATATATGATTTAAAATGAATAGTATAAAGAAAAAAAATTAGTAAGAAGAATACATGGATTATAATATAGTTAACACAATTAATGATGCTAATTAATGACATGTGAATTATATTGAAATATAATTAACGCAAATAATGACGTCATATAGATATATTGATATAATTAACGCAATTATTGACGCTAATTAATGACCAGTTTTTAAAGAAAAATCGGTTATATATATATATATGACGTCTTTTTTTTTTTGAATCCTAAACATATTACTATACATATCAAATTGACTAAACGTATTAATACATAATAGTTTGATTTATATTATTTGTTTCCTTATTTGATTCAGACGTTAATAATACTTAATTTATTGAATAATTTATATATGAAAAACTCTTCAAATATAATTAACGCAATTAATGACACTAATTAATGACTGGTTTTTTAAGAAAAAATCAGTTCACTCTTAAAAAACCGGTTAAAAAATTATGCATTAAAAACCGGTTTAGTGTTTAAAAAAAATGGGTTCACACTATATGTCTCAATTTTAAGGCACTTCTCGGAAGGGTTTTGAGTTTTTTTTTTAATAAGTAATAATGCATTAAAGAGCGCAGAGGGGCGCAACCCAAGTACACAAGGAGTATACAAGAGAGCGACTAAGTAGGGGAGAAGGAAGAAGAGAACATAAAAAGAAAATCAGGAAAATTGATCTCTAAAGGAGCAAGCCAGCCTGTAGTCCATGTGAAAATTGCCTTAAAATTGCTTTTATATATAAGTGCCTTAAAATTGCGACATGTGGTGTGAACCTATTTTTTTTAAATACTAAACCGGTTTTTTAAGGCATAATTTTTTAACCGGTTTTTTAAGAGTGAACATTAATTAGCGTCATTAATTGTGTTAATTATATTTCAAGAGTTTTCCACATATAAATTATTCAATAAATTTAGTATTATTAATGTCTGAATCAAATAAGGAAACAAATAATATAAATCAAATTATTATGTATTAATATGTTTAGTCAATTTAATATGTATATTAATACGTTTAGGATTCTCAAAAAAAAAAAAGACGTCATATATATATAACCTGTTTTTTAAGAAAAAAACCTGTCATTATTTAGTGTCATTAATTGCATTAATTATATACTATTCATTAATGACATCATTAATTGCGTTAATTATATTTCCATATAACCCACATGTCATTAATTAGCGTCATTAATTGCATTAACTATATTATAATCTATGTATTATTCTTGCTATTTTTTTTTCTTTATATACTATTCATTCTAAATCATATATACTTATAGAAAAGAAGATTTAATTTTTTTTTTTTATTTAAAGAGGTGAGATATATTTTTATACGTCTTTTTAACTTATAATGAAAAATGATGTGTTTAAATTTTAAAATTAAATTATAATGAAGAATCCCGCGCATAGCGTGGGTTATAAGCTAGTGTCTAATAAATTTTAAAGAAAGTGACTCACATTCCACTTTAGACAATTACTAGTTCAATTAGTAATTAACCAGTAAAATTTGATGTATGGCTGATTTGGGGTTCTTTAGGATTGGATTCTTGGGAAATAATATATGAAAATGGTTGGAATTCGAAATAAAATTGCTAGACACTGAAAGAAAAAGAAAAAAGAAAAAAAAAGAGACAAACTTAGGCACAACACCTAGTTTTCCTATGTATCATCGTACTTAGGATAGGAGAAGGGTTGCATCACACTCTCCTCAATAGCAACTGTTGCTCGAAATTCTTCTTCATTTAACCATCATAGAAAATAAAAAAAGACATTACATCCATATTTGTAGGTGTCTAATGCCTAACCCTAATTGACTAACTTTTTCAGATTTAAACGGCCCAAAACCAAACAACTAATGAAACCCACAAATAAAAACACTACGCTCAAATTTCTACTTATACCTAAAATCTGAAATTATAAAAATATCCAAACTCCTAAAATGGAATCAAATTAGAATTAAACAAAAGCAAGTTATTGCTTCCTGCATCAGGTTGTGTCATCAAACTTGTCTATCTTGGTTTCGGTTTCTTTTTTTGAAGAAATGGATATCTTATTCCAAAAAGCGCTGTAAAAAACAATACAATCAAGGAGAAGTGACTTCCTCTCTCTTTACAATACCATAGATACATGGTGGAATTTTGTTCCTCCACGTTATGTCCATGACCTGAATAATGGCCTCCTTAGCCAACCTGTGCGCTGCGTAATTGCCATCCCGGGGTATATAGTTGAAGCTCGCATTACCGAAATCCTGTATCATCGTTTGGATGCCTTCCATGTAATATGCTTCATGACCGTTGGTCATGAAGGAGAAGAGGAGAGGCAATAGGGAAATAAGCTTAGGTGTGGCTTTAGAGGGAGTTTCTGGAAGGGCTACGTGGCAACTTGTGAACCAAGCATGTGGAGTAGTGTGGTACAGCTGTAAACAACTAAGGCTTGTAAGAATGGCTTGTAGGAGTGGGATGCACGTTTCTCTTGTGCAGTGGCTTGTAGGAATGGGACGCACGTTTCTGTTGTACAGAAAGCGTGCGTCACTTTAATGGGTTGTTACCGCAATTTTTGGGCCAGCTGGCTGGGTAGTTAGCTTTGGGCTTGGATTGTATAAATAGTCTGTTAGGAGTTTTAGACAGACATGAGAAAAAAGACTTGAGTTGTTTGTAATTTCTTTTGGAGACCTGGGTATCTCGAATAACCCATTATCAATCTACTTCATTACCTTCTTCGACTTCAGTTCCCAATCATTACTCATCATCTATTACATTTCATCTATTCCATAACAAATATCTTACAGAATTCATAACGAGAATACCAAATTCTTTACATTCCACTAGGTGACCGAAATAACTATTGCATGGCTCATGTGAATTCACCTCCTGTACGACCTGTTTAGCATCTCCCTCAAATATTATTTCGGTTGTCTCTAATTCGTGCCCAAGAAGGAGTCCTTGTAAAGCTGCAATTGATTCTGCTGTCGTTGGGTCTACATTTATTGACTTCGTAATGCTTCGAGCCATAATCACCCGACCCCAATAGTCCCTCGCGATTACACCTAGCCCGATTTTGCCGAGCATTTTTGCCATAGCGGCATCCCACTTTATTTGCCGGCCTGCGTCATTTGCTTTCCAAAATTCGTCCAAAGCCGTAATAGCTCCTTGTACCAGTTGGTTGGGATGGTGAAAAGAGTTTTTGTGAACCACTGAATTCCTCCTAAGCCAAATATGTCTGGCTATAACAGAAAAAAGGTCCATTTCCTTGCTATCACATTGAGAGTGCATGTCCACGAAAATTTGTTTGAATTCCAATCCCCTACTCTTTGCTTTTTGAAATTTCCGAATGCTCCCACCCTATACATCCCTTGCCTCTGTACAGTCCCATAAAGCATGGGCTACCGTCTCCTCCTCCAGACCACATATAGGGCACGAGCTCTCCTTTATCACCTTTCTTCTGTATAAATTGGATTTGGTCAGCAGAAGATTATTAAAAGCCTTCCATAGAAACATTTTGACCACATTGGGCACCTTTCGCTTCCACACGTTACTCCACAAAGTGTCTTCGTGGTTTAGCCCCGACCCACTGCTGCAAGAAACTGCTAATTGTTCCATCTCCAAATGGTAAGCACTCCTGACCGTGTATTCACCATTTTTAGTCCCTCGCCAGATTCTTCTATCTTTTGGTTTGAGTGGGCTCAAGGGAATGTTGAGAATGACTTGTGCCTCTGATTCCCAAAATATTTCCTTCACCAGTGAAACATTCCATTCCTTGGTGTCCGTATCTATGAGATCCTTCACCTTAGCATCTGCTGGCAATGTATTAATAGGAGATTGCACCGAGAACGTTGATGGCATGGGGATCCATTTGTCCCCCCACACCTGTACCTCCTCACCGTCTCCAATCCTCCACATTGTCCCATGTTCAATAACAGGCTTCGCCGATATGATACTTCGCCAAGCATAAGATGGCCGACGTCCTACACAAGCCTCCATAATTGTTCCATGAGGATAATATTTAGCCTTGAGAATTCTAGCAATCAAGGAATCTGGATATTTAAGTATTCTCCAGTTTTGTTTTGCCAAAAGTGCTTTGTTGAAAGTCACCAAATCCCGAAATCCCAGACCTCCATCATTCTTTGTCCGCGCCATCCGTTCCCAGCTCATCCAATGGATTCTAGATTGGTTCTCTTTGTGACCCCACCAAAATTTTTGCATCATTGGGCCTTTATGTGAGAGAGGGTGTTAAGGAATCCAACATTGATTAGGTGTATATATGGTTTAGAAGATATGTCCGTATCGTGTTGGATGCTCTAAAACTAGTTATCTCTTAAGATGGGTCACTCGTACATTATTTTCCCTCATGTCTTATCCCTGCTATTTCTAATGTGCTAATATAGAAGCAACATATTGCCCTGAATTATTTGCTGCTTATTTGAGTAATATACAAGAGAAATAAATGAAGTATGAGCCCATCCACTCATTTCCTTCTTCAAATTACCTGGAAAAAAAAAGAAAAATACAAGAGAACTAAATGAATGAACAAATACAAGTTAAACCGTCTCTAGCTTTGCAGGATGTTGGAAGCTTTACTAACATGAAATATTTTTTTTCTATACATGCATGTTCTCTTGAAAGGTGAGTTACACTTAAGAAAATGTCTAGACTTTTTTCGGCCTTTTCAGAAGATAGCTATGGTGAATCTAAAAGCTAAAGTGGGATCTAGGGTTGCCTTCCCAGGTCTTGACAATGTTGCCTAGAGTGCCCCTGAGGGGTTTCCAGTCTTTCCCTCTTAAGGAACTTTTGGTTAATAGAGAAATTTAATAATTGATGCTGAAAACATTTTCTGTTCACAACACTATGTTAATTTTTTGAGAATCAACAATACTATGTTTTTTTGCTCTTTGAGTAATAAGTGTTTTCCTTCAGATGCTTCAGCCATCAAGATTTCTCAAAGAAATTCCAGATCATCTTCGAGAGGTTCAGGTTTGTCATGCTTATCCTACTCTTTAAGTTGTTGCCATGTTAGTGACAATATAAATGCTTTCCACTTATAATACCATTATTGTATTGAGAATTTTATTGTTATGTCGTCTTCCACTGTTCTCTGAATGGCATTTCAAAGTGGATTGATCTAGGAACATGCATTTGAGTTGGCATGGATTGTTGGCTGTTAAACCTAATAAAGTAAATTAAGCAGAATTGTAAGAATTAATAGACCCTTTAATCTATTTAATTATTGAATTCTAGATATAGTTCACATCGGCTATTCATTATCTTATATGAATAAACGTCACTAGTTTTTATTTTGCATCTCTTCTCAGTTGATGTCTTGTTTATGTAGGCTGAAGTCAGTATACAAGATTTACAAACAAAGCAGGAACACATTCCAAATGAAACCTTGCAGTTTTCCATTGATCTGCCAAGAGAAAAAGAACTTTCTGAAGTAGATATGGTGCCAGATGATTTCCTGAAATCTTGTAATTATAAGGCTTCAAAAGAGTGGAAAGAACCAGTTGAGGCAAGCAATGGGAATGGATTCTTAAGAAGGTTGTCCTCCCATTTGTGATGGGTTGATCAACATTACCATCACTTTTAGTTGTAGTTTATTGCAACTGAACCTGATTCCTATCACTGTTTTACAGGTTCAGTGTCGAGGATAGATTGGTTATTTCCCATTTATTCCATAAATGGGCTAAGAAGCAAGCATTTCAAAATCCTAAGAGGTTGCTTGACAAGGTGATTTTTGTGTTATTTCAAACTTTGTCTTGTAAGTTCTGGATAGTGTAGCTAGGATTGAGCATCGTGTTGGCCCACCCTATGCTGTATAAGAGTATTGTGACTGCTTCACTGATAATCAATTATGAAAATTTTCAAGCAGACCTTGAGGAAGATATAGCAATTTAGTTATGAAAAGTTAGGAAGATTGGATGTGCATGGAGTCAAGTAGATCGGACTATGTTTAACACAACATTGAATGTGTGACATTGATGCTGAAGGTACATGATAATGATATTGTAGCTGCAGGCAGCAATGTTCTTGAGATTGAGATAACTTCGAAGCTTTTTGAGATTGAATTTTACTTTGAAATAGTATAGATGTGATCTTTCTTCTGCAAAACTATTTATGTTGATTGGGTGTCATACGTAATACTGATAAATGAACGAATTGTGGGCATAATTATTCACTCCTTTTTTTTTTTTTTTTCCTGTTCTAGATTTCATTCATGCGGTTGTTGATGTTTGCATTATGTAGATAGGCAACAAGCATTCACATAGGACTTTGAGATTCTTATTTTCAGTGAGTAATCTTTGAATTGGAAACAATATGAACATGTAACTACTGATTCACGTTACTTTGTTGTATTTACAGGTGGGCTTTGTGATTGATGAACGCCTTAGAGCGAAGAAAAACAAACACAAGGTCATACAGTTTTTTTAATTATATTTAAGTACAAGTTATATTTCTTTTCTACAATTTAATATAGCTATATGCTTTCTTTGCATACCTGAATGGCTGCACCAAGCTATGCTGACATATCTATTGTTAGATGGTATGATTGTCATAAATATAACTAGTGAGGGTAGGAGGTCGGATAGAGAGTTTCTATGCACATTTTATTTTTCCAACTCTTCCCTTTTTTTTTCCTTTTTTTTTTTTTCTTTTTTTTTTTTTTTTTTTCTTAAACCCTGATCTTTTCATTTATAAAATTAGTTTTTTGTCGTATAAGATGGAATACAATATCTAGAAAGCTTTGGTAGTTCATTTTCTGACTCTTGAAGGTGACTTAAGAAATATCTAAGTGATGAAACAATTCGAAGCATTTGCTATAGTGCATTTACTAATGAACAATTAGATAGTAGAGTGACTCTTGAGAGCCTATGTGTAGAGCATGTTTATACATAAACAATAAAAGGCTGACTTACAAAAAATAAAAAAATAAATAAAAGGCTGACTTCATAATGTGTAATAAGGTTGAGTTAGAGTATATGTTTTGTACTTGAAAAATTATTCAAATTTCAATCCGTCCCTTGAAAATTTGGCATGTCAAATCGGTCATTGTGTCTTCCAAAAAGTTTCATTTTGAATTTTGCATCTATACCATCCACTGGAGTGACCAAATTTGAATGAAATGACAGAATTTTAAATCTAAAAAAACCTAATAACCAACTAGTACGGGTCTGCAATGTGGCTCATTAATCACCTGTTCCCAAACATGTCTCCAGTTAATGATGTCTTTTCATCATGTTTTATGCGTCAGGATGTTTTGAGTGCGCTGAAGTCTTGCTTGAGCTGTGACGAAGCATTTCAATATGCAGAAAACGTAAGTATATTTGGTGGTTCTTCCAGAGTATGATTTAACTTATTATCTACGATAATAATTAATGTATTCAACATATAAGAGCAGTCCTTGCAGCCTCACCAAATCTATATTTTGGTTATTTTGGTGAGACAATTTAACCAAAATAGCTTAAATGTACACTTTTCAGCCTCACCACTTTAACAACAAAAAGTAGTGAGGTGAACAGTACTTACCGAACTTAAAATTTACTATTCACTCACCTATTCATTAAACAAATATATTTTCTCTCTCCTTTTTTCTGTTTCTTTTCCTTTTCTCTGTAGCCTATCTCCCTTCTCTTTTCTTCTCTCTCCCTCTTCAATGAAATAAAAGTATATATTATGCCATATAATTGCATTAAATATTATTACTGCTGAATGATAGTAAAAACGAAAAATCCCTGTTTTTTTTTTTTTATATTAAAAAAAAAAAAAAAAAGACTTTTCAGAATTGATATGGGAGTGGAAATAAACCGACGTTACTAACAATTCAAAATCAATCATGAAAAACATTAGCTTCTTCCAATAGAAATTAAAACTAAGAAAATGAAGGAAATATTACAAATTTTTAAAAATATTACCTTAGAATAAGACAAATATTCTTAAAATAGACCATTAACAAACATTCAAAAATATAATAGTTAGAGAAAGAATAAACAAATCTTTGAAAAATAATATTTAAATGAAATAGTTAAAGTTGATTGTTAAAGTAGTGAGACTGCAGTGGGTGCTCTAAAAATGTGAGTTATTAAACATAACTAAAAGTGTACTTTTGGTCATTTTGGTAAAGCTGTTAAGAATGCTCTAAGGGTATTCATTGTAACTCCTTACATTATCAATTTAAGAGTAATTTGATTGCCCTACTAGTTAAAGTTTTTATGCAGCGTCAATATGTGTATGCTATTTTTTGTTCAATACGATATTTCTTTTGTACTAGGTTTTGAGATGGGAGAAAATTCCAGCTGATCAACGTGCCCATTTGATGCGGGAAAAGCAGGTTTCATATTTCAGCTTATAAATTTCCATACTTTTTATTTTCCTTGGCTTCAATTGTTGGAGTGAATTTCTTTTATTTGTTTTTTCACCTATTAGAGCTATCTGATTTAGTCCATCAATCTAAAAGTCAATACGAATGTTATTTTATTTTTCAAATTAATAGTTTACAATAGCTTGGCTTCAAGTTCAAAAACTGGAGACTTTGTTCTATGGCAGCCTAGTACTTGGATAAGTTTTTCCTTTCTCCAATTTAGGTTGTCCAAATTTTAGAAAACAGAGAGTATAATGTGGGGGTAGATAAACATGCCCCTCTCTCTCTCTCTCATGTGTGTGCATCATATATGTTATGTCTGTAGCTATGTACGTGTGTTCATTACATTTTTCTAAGTTCTTGATGTTTCTCTTAAATAATTCCTTAGAAGCACAAATATAGTTTGCTTATATCATCTTGATGAGTTTGTTTGCATTAAGATTGTGAGTAGTAAGAGGGCCTAATGTGTATTTGTTTTTCTTATAATTATATGTATTCTTTTACTAAATTATGTTGAAGTAAGTTTTGATATCTCAATTTAAAATATGAGGATAGTTATATATATATTCTTTTACTAAATTAATATTGAAAAACGTTTTTAGATCTTAGTTTAAAATATGAGGGAGCATAAGATTGATGTCTCACATCTTGCATTATAAAACATTTTGTTTCAGCATTTGTGTTTAAAATGTAATATTTGCTTGTTTTTGACAATCCATGGAATACATTTTATTTTGTTTTTCCTTTTAGGAGCATTTCCAAAAACTAAGGATTGAGAATTCAATGGGTTCATCAGCAGCAACATGTAAACAGGTACCTAACATCCATTAATTAAATGAGTCAATTCTCTATCCTTTTTATTTTTTCATTATTATTATTATTTATATTTGTGAGCCTTAATTGAATTTTTTTCTAAAGTTATTTATTTATTATTATTGCTTAATTTCATAACGTGTGCCGTGTTATTTTCTATGGTGGGAAACGTACTTTTCATTTTGTTTAACGTTTTCAACAGCAGATCTCTTATTTGCAAAGTTTGGGATGCACTGTCACCCCTACATCGCGTCTCCATGCTTCACGTTTGATCGAGCAATATAAATCATTGTGATTATTCGCCATTACAATTCCTGCATGTTGGGAAAGGTCATATTTGTAAATGTCTCCAACGTTTTTGGTTAACGTTGTTTGATAAAATGATTGTCACTTATGAACTGTGGAGCCTAAAGAAAGGGGCCATGGCAAGAAACTCACAGTTGATATTGAAAGGCATTGCTTGCTGCCTCGACAGAAGAAAAGGTCAGCGAGTTTAGGTTGAGGCCTACGATGAACAGGATGTTAGAAAGTTTTCAAAATCAAATATAATTATATGTATAGTTTTACTTTCCTTTCTTTTATTGAACCTATTAATAATAATCTTGAATTCTCAAGGGGAAAAAGTGGAAAGAAAAAGATGTTTATTAATGTCTCTACTAACATACGTATATTTATTATTTTAAAGTGATTGAGTGTATGCACTAGCACTAGTACACGCTTGGTTGTGGGTTGTAAGGCATTGCTTTGATGGCGCACTTGGCATGAAAGATTGAAGCTATGGACAATTAGTTAATGCTTATAAGTATGATCTAGTTGTTTGATATAGATCGTAGGATACTTATAAGTACAATCCAACGATTGGATTTACTTGACTGTTATTAATATTAATTATAAGATTAAAATTTAGTGATTGTTGCTAACAATTGTGATTTAACAGTCAAGATGAATTGCCTGTAGGTAGAAAGTGCGATCAATCTGTTTGAATTTAATGACTCTTAAAATACAGTTATTTATGAAATTTGTTTGATAATTAATTGACAAAGAAAGCTGTTTAGGTGACTGTTCACATGGTAGGTTGATTGAAAAGGCACTTCTATGAATTGCACTCATTCGAGAAAATTATACAGATTAAATCCGATTCACGGCTAGCATTCAGAGCTTAATCTGTATGAATTTCTAAGCTTCCATATAAGATGTCTCACCCCCCTGGCAACGGGCCACACCATTGAAGGCAAAACTGATGTAAATATAGTTATGTAGAGCTTCAGCCGATTTGGTGCAATGGTAACCACTGCAATACCATACGTGACGAACATGGTGGCCGTGCTGATCTGAAGCTCGAAATGCATTGGAAAATTGGCGGTGAGGATCTTGATCATGAAAAGAGACACCGAAAACCCAACAGAGTTGAAAAGCATGAAAAATAGAAACGTAACTGGGCTATTATAACCCATTATTGCCTGCCCTCTTAGATCACCATCCACCCAAACGCCACCGGGGGGACTCAATCCCACTTGGTATGTTGCAGTTGCCACGAGAACAGAGATAACAAGCAAGGAGTCACGAGCATGGCTGGGAGAATCTCGACCCTTTTTGAACTTGAAATACTCCACCATACTCTTGGGCTGCATATGAGAGCTCCTTGTCCTTGATGCTGCCGTTCGGTTAAGAGAGGAGGCAGCGGGAGTGAGAAGATTGTGGCCATCTCTTGCGCTGATGGCTCCTGCAGCTCTAAGGATCTCTTGGATTTCTCTATCACCAGCTTCGCTTGGGAAAATCATTAGCAAGTCGAGGGCGGTTAGACCGCTATGGTTGATGGCGTTTACTTCCATGGCAAGGGAAGTTGTAGCTCCATTGCAGAGCAACAACTCTATCACCTGCATGCCGGGAAAATAATGTTGTATATTAAGGAGCCTATAAATATGGGACCATAATACAGATACATATATACATGCATAACTCATGTAGGACATGTAAATATATCTCTTCTTATTAGTTTAAGCTTTTGAGGCAACTGGTGATTTCACATGGTATCAAATCCAAAGGTCATATGATTGAACCTTGACTCCGTTAAATCACTCCCCATTTAAATTAAATATTCTACGTGTTGGGCATCACCTATTTAAATTAAATATTTCACGTATTGAGCATCACCTATTAAAAAAGAGTTTGAGCCCACGCATGAGGGAAATTGTTAAAATAATATGATTAAGTGATTAAGGGCCGGTTTGAGATTGTGTTTGAGGGGCTTAAAAGTACTTTTAACACTTAAAAAATCTGTTTGAAAAAAAAAAAAAAAAGTACTCATTTGGTAAAAAAAAATTAAAAGCTCTTTTAATGGTAAAAAAAGCCAAAAAATTACCAAAAATCACTTTTGACAAAGCTTAAAAATGAAGATTTTGCCTAAAAATTCTTTTTTACTTAAAAGCTTTATTTCCCAAACGCAATCTTAAACATGTTCTAAATATATCTCTTCTTATCAGCTTAAACTTTTAGGACAAGTGATTATAAATGAAACAAGACAATGAAATCATAGTTCTACCTAGCTAAACAAAAAGTCAAACCGGTTTATATGTTTCAGCTAATATCCTCTGATTAACTATGCTAAAAAGAAAGTGTCTTGCTGCATTTCTCTAGTCCTTGTCCAGATAGGTGGAAATCCTGATTTTTTATTTTTTTAAAGGTACAAAGTCTGGTCAAAGATAGTTGATTAGGATAGCTACAACTTTGATCATCTTGAAAGCCACGTAGCGCATAGTTTTTAGGTGGATGGTTGACCAAAAATAAAGCATGCTCAATGAGGAGGGCTTTCTGGATAGCTTCTATCTATTAAATGTTAAATAAAGCCAATTATATTGCTCAATAAGCAATCTGTTTTTAAAACATACCACCATGAAAATGACAAATTTGGGGTCAGTCGAAGATATTCCTAATTAAATAGATTAGGCCGGTAGAGAAATCTCATCAAGGTTGACTTTTTGCGGATAGTTATCCAACTTCATTATCTATTATATCATAAATTTACGAGCCAAGAGCTCATATACATATAATTAAGATTATACTTAAATCATGTGGAACACTTAAGATTATGACAAATTACCACGCTCCGTAGCCGATATTTACGTGGACCGACTCTATGGACTCTACTAACCCGATAACAACCATTTTTTTTTACGACTTTCACTCACCTATTAATATTTAATGGCATTGTTGGAGATCTCCTCCGGACGGTTGGATTAAGGCGAATTGGGATGTAAGTTTGGACTTGCGATAGGAGCGGATGGGAGTGGGGATAGTGGTGCGTGATCATGAGGGCAATGTCATTGCAGCAAAGAGTCATACAAGGTTGGGCTCACCTGACCCTAGCTCGGCTGAAGCATTGGGAGCCTACTATGCAGTGTGTTTTTGTCAGGAGTTGGGCATACAAAACATCATTCTAGAGGGAGACGCACAAGTAGTGATAAATGTGATTTGTTCGAAGGAAATTAATATGTCTTGGTATGGACATATAGTGACAGACACACAGAGAGTCCTACAATCCCTCAAAGGATGGCAGTGCATTTTTTTACGTCGAGATGCTAAGTGCTAATACAGCGGCCCATAGACTAGCCAATGTGGCCAAACAGATTTTCATGTATAAGGTTTGGATGGAGGACACTCCTGACTGTATCCATGATGTAATTTTGAATGAGCAACATGCTCTTTCTTTGATTTGATATATGATAACAAATTTTCTCAACAAAAATAAAAAAATAAAATTAATGGCTTAATATGATGCACATACATAGTACTAAGACATTTTAATCCAACTTATAGATCGCCTCCTCAGTGATTCGACCACAAAACCGCAACTCTCACCTAATCCCATACTTAATGTGATGACTAACTTTAGTACAAAATTATACAAATTTTGGGTAGAACTCACAATTGAAAACCGGCTTATAAGGAAATAGTGTCTAAAAACTACTATGTATATAAAATTAAGATTGTAGTTAAGCGTACTCACCTGGCGTTGCTTTTTCCATGCCGCTATGTGAAGAATTGTATTCCCTTGCTCATCCTTGAAATTCACAGTATTTTTCTTCATCTCTCCGACCCATTCTACCAAAACTTTGACTGCTTCAAATTGGCTGTGCTTCACAGCAAGGTGCAAAGCAGTCTCCCCATGCACAGAAACATCTTCAACACACTCTGGACAAGCCAAAAGCATTTCAGCTATCACGTCAACCCTTCCTTTAACAGCTGCATAATGAAGAGGAGTCTTCTTCTCCCTCCCCTCCAAACGACACAGATTTCCGTCAACTCTCAGCAGCTCTCTGACGATCTCCACGTGTCTGTTGGCTGACGCCATGTGCATGGGGCTAAGACCATCTTGATTCAATTCTCTGGCAAACTCTGGTTTCCACCGTAGGATCTCCTTGGCAAACTCAACATGGCCGCCGATGGAAGCAACGTGTAAGGGATTCTCGGCAGAAGCCAATGCAACAGAATGGAGGATATGGGGGCTATCTTTAAGCAATTGGTGCAAGTGTTGGACATTTCCTGTTTGAGCCGCCTCAAGCAGCCTTCTATCCATCCTTCTTGGTGGAAGATGTGAAGTTGTTTTCTCCTCAGATTTAGTGCTTATATTAAAAGCATATGGGAAATAATTAAACATTTTTGGATAATCTTCTACACTTAAGAAAAGATGCCACCTTAGAATGAGATAAAGAATTAATTCAATATCCATTGCGTTTGTCGACTACTGTAAAAAATTATAAATGTCACGTCTTTCAAAGATGAATTAGGTGAGGTTCTTTCTTGTGACCAAAAAAATATTCATACAAAATAACGTGACACAGCATGATCAAACAACTGTCTTCAATGGAATTATTAAGCATTGTATAACACAATCAACAATTCTTACATATCAGGAAGCCAAACCAGATGCTTAAGTTTATGTAATCGCGTTGCTTTTTATGCATTCGTAATAAGAAATTGATATGGAACTATTTTTTTTTTTCTTAATATAACTCATAGCAGAAGACTTCCATATTAACCTATTGACAAAAAGAAGAAAAAAAAAATCAGGGGGCAGTATCCACCCCCAACCCCACTCCCTCTCTAATCCTAACTTATAGTCCTGGTATGGATTCAAGATTGTACTTTTGAGAAGCGGAAGCTTCAGCTGGCTGAGTTTCAGGCAATTTTGGATCCTTTATGGCATCAAGAGCTTGTAAATATGCGCTGGAGGCATTACGATTTGATAAAGAGCCAGGATTGCTAATTCTGCTGGCAAGGAACCGGCGAATCAAGCCCCTGAGGAATGGAGCCATGGTGTCTGGTTCATACTCTAAATAGTACATGATTCCTCCCATACACATACAAAATAAAAACACCTGTCACAGTTGAAAAGTGTCAATTTTTGGCGTCTGGTGTAATATAAAATCTAAGGATTTGTTGAGACGGGATAGTTGTGGGATAAATATGTGGTATATAACATTTTTCATGAAAAAAGTGCTTTCAGAAGAATGAAAATAGGAAGGTAACAAAGTTGGCAATACCTCAGCATTCCTAATATCTGGAAGCAGCTGGCGGTTCACTAAGATATACCAAAGAGACTCTCCGGCCCGTGGAAGAACATATAAAGCAAGTTCCCTTCGTCTAGCTTTTTTCTCCAATAATACAGAAAGTGCAGATATACTGCCTGCGATCCAATATACAAGCTTGTGGTCTTTTGATGCAACTTTTCTATGCGTACATATCACTCCCTTGCATTGCCCAAGCATTAAAACTAAGTACATGATCATGCAGATTTAACCAAAGATTTGGATGTCAGATTAAGAGACAGCTACCTGAAAAATTCCAACAAAAGCCGACAGAAATGCTGTTGAGCGAACAGCCCCCTTGACAGCAAGCCAGCAGGTACGAGCAGGAGCATCCATGAACTGAAAAGGTATCATGTAACTAAAATTAATAACAACAATATTTCCAGAGACGTAGCATGTTATCCAAGGCTAGTCTAAATAAATAAAAATCCCTCACAATTTCAAGATAACACAGAAACAGCTGTTCATTGCATTAAAAAGAAGTTTGTTTTTGTCCTGGTTCCTAGTCATCAGTATATAGCACATCTCAACCATCACAAAAACACACCACGTAATACATGTATAAAATGAATTCGACATAAAGAACATGGAAGTTAATATTAGCAGGAATACCAGAATTGTTATGCCTTTATTAATAATAGAGCTGATATCCCGAAGAGACAGTCATTCTAAGTCTATTTGGACAACCAAATGTATGTGTACCAAGCCATACCTGGTGCATGATCTTGGGAAAAGAAATGCCAATTCTCACGCATAAGATGTATGGAATAACAGTAAATGCTCAGCAATATTTGCTTTCCTATCATTTGTTCATGGTTTGTTAAGCACAAATGCAAAGAAGGCACAGGAATTACACACCGCAAAAGTCATATAGATAAACCGCTTACCAAGAAAAATAGGAACAGGGAAGTTCTAAGGTCTTGAAAATAAGCCAAATGAAACCAACAACACAGGACTCCACTACTTGGACCAAAACCAGGGAAAAAAAAACACACACAGCAAAAGTTATCCTATAATTTCCTACTAGATTTCAAGAATTTATAATTAGAGATATTTGATGAAAGTAGACACTTTTTACCATTATATTTCCAATAATATCACTAAGTGTAACATTCTTTATGCGGCAGCAATGCACAAAGCGAGATTCTAAAACTCAGGAAAAATATCACTTACACTATTACGTACATGGAGTTACATTGCTGTATTTCAGTGGAGGTTCAGGAAGAACAAAACTAAAACATAAAAGCAATCTTTATCCACGTAGCATAAAAGTATCTTTATCACTATTAGTACAGCCAAAAAGAATGGAGGTAGTTGTGGTGCAGATGTCTGTTATTGACCAATAATGTCCATGAAGCCAAACATGAACAAAAACACATGGCTGCTATTGGTGAAGGTGGAGATGAAAATGGTGCTGTAAATTGAAGTATTTACATTAATCTGGTAACATCCACGTAGGTTGAGATGGCAATAATGGTAATGTCAATGAAAATTACGAGGTGAAATATGTGGTGATTGACTGATTGTGATATTAGAGATCAGGGTAGTGCCAAAAGAAACAACCTGAGTGAAGAAAGTACCTTTTGTAGGTGCAAAACAACATATGGTACGAAGGTCAAAGAGAAGTAAAGTGGAAATGTTTTCCTGAATGTAGCTGATGTTGCATTTGCATTGTGCACTAAACATGAATTTGTGTCTGGATGAACAACAGAACACGGAATAATGGATGGAAACTCTTCCAACTTTGCATAGTTCGAATTCCTTCTGTCAGATAAGTAAGCAGAGAGTGAGACCACATCCACAGGGTAACCTCTACAGCTGTCCCTTACAGCCTTGTATACAGGCTTCGCAACTGGGCCAGTCTTCTGGATGAAGTCTTCATATGATTTCGGCAAGCTCTCAGGACGCATTACAAAGGCATACATAACCTGAAATGAGTGCATCAACCAGTAAGATAAGAGAAGATATAAAATTAACTTACTAATGGATATTTTGACAGAACGCTGGTAAGCATAGAGTTAAGAAATTCCAATCAAATTCTGATAAGGTGTTAACATCTTAAAAGAAACACAATTTCAATATGTTTACATAGGTGAATGAGTCAATGATAGGGCAGTGCTAATATTAATGTGCCAGCTTAAAAGTAAGTAAATACAACAAAAGAAGCCAACTGAGCTTGCCAATGAGCCATAACTCAAAGGGCACCTCCTCTTCCACAAACAGGGTGGAGGATGAAGCAATGGGTTCGAACCCCACTAGGCATGTGTATGTAGCTAGCTTATCAATCAAGAAGGCATTTACTAGCTTGCATCACAAATAGGGGAAGAGACAGTCATTTCACCTCACATATTCTATACCAAGCAAAACAGCATTCAAGGAATCACAGACCTTATACTATAGTATTATCCAAAAAACACAAGTGCACACAGAGAGTCCTACTCTATCTTACACTTGCTACTTATCTGTCTGGCTTCAAATTTCCACAATTTTGAAATTTATTATAAGGCGCTCACATGCAATATCTGAGCAAGTCCTACTCTATCTTACACTTGTGTCACAAGCAAGCAGTTAACCGAGTGGAGCTTAGGATTATACCAGAGGAAAATAGGCTGAACAGATTAAGATTGGGGTCTTTGGCTTTAGAGTCAAAGGAATTTTTACATGCAGTTGGTGATAGTAATATCTTATCCTGCAATTCTATGATTCTAATATACAATTTGAGGACACTATCCATGGACCCCATCATGGTCTTGGATTCCTTAATTGCAGCCCAAAACTCTACATGCTTTATACCTTTTACAAACCCTAGCACCACATATATTCCCCTGCCCTTCACAAACATATAACCGTGGAAACCAACCTTCAAGAAAACACCTTAAGTTACTGTTTCCTGCACCATGTTTATATCCAATTCTTCAACTTCTTGTCTCTGAAGCTCACAAAAATCTAACAACATTTAAACCAGATGTCCTACACCCTTTTTCTGCATTTCCAAAACCTAAAATACATGCTTCCCAAACCATGCACGCCAGTTATGTAATAGTAAAATAGTTTTAATTCTATTTCACAGCACTATTATTAGGGCCTGTTTGGTAAAGCTTTTGGCAGCGAGACGGCTGCTTTCTAGAGCAAAAGCAGATGCTGATGTGTTCAGTAAAACCTTGCAGCAGATTTTGAGAAGCAGCCAGGAGGCTGTGATCCAGGGCCACTTTGCTAGCAGCAAGCCTCTAGTTTAATGAATTATTTTTGAATGATCAAATTTATTTGTATTATTATTTCCGAAATTCCCATGATAACCCTTTTGTTTTTCTTCAATCATTCCAAGGAATACATTTTGGTCATCTTATACATTCACAACACATTTACAACAATATTTACCAAAAACTAGGCAAAGCATTTGAGCTGCATATATCTGTTTATGCAACACATTTATCAGACAAGCTTTTAGCCACACAAAAAAAACAAAACGACAGCAGCTTCTTCACAGTAACTTTTGCAAAGTGACAGGATAAACAATCTGGCCCTTAGTTCTTTTCTTCTAGTATCCAGTTTAGATTGCAAATTATCAACTCGACTCATAAAAGTTCTTGTTCCACACTTGTTCACCAAGCATAAGCAGACACAAAATTGCTCACTAACTCCATCCATATCCTTTCTGAACAGTTGCCTTCTCTTTCCTTCGTTACACACAAAATCTTCATCAACTGTTTGATGCTCCCAACTTTAAATCTGCTTTCTTCAGCTTAGCACTCATTTATCTCAAGTCTCAACATTTAGATCCAACTTAAGCAGAAATCATGGACAGTTTTTTGCTAAATCACCCAACACTCAATTTCATAACAGCATGGCTGGTTGTATATTTGTCTATTAAATATCCCCTCCTATAGGATAGAGATAGGCTGGTCGCAAAGTATAAGTCCACTTCATCCATCACAAATAATTCCATGGGTAACATGAACTCTCTCCTGCTTAGGTATAATACTGTCAAAGGAACAACACTAGTCACTATTTGGCATGACTTGACCATCAATCATAAATACTTATGTTCTTCTAGTTAAAATCTATCCAACTAGCAATTGTATAGTGCATGCAGGTGGGCAGGCATAACAGATTTGAAATTTTTTCTCAAGTTAATAACAGCTTCACAAGTCAAAATGAACTTTATGGTACCTGAGCACATGCTAAAGCAAAGAGCAAAGAATCTCCATGCCTCCAATGGCTTCCCCAAAGGTGAAACTTGTTCTTAGACTTTGCAGAATTATAAGCACACTGATAGGATAAGAAAACAACCATTAGAGGTGTGCTTGCGCACAAGCACACACAAAAGACTCTGATTGCTTCAGAGGGCAAGTCAAAATCAATTAGATTGTAAGCAGTTCACGTACCTGGCCTAACCTGGCCAAAAGATATAGAGCAAGTGTGCGCCTCCGGTTAGAATCCTCTAGCGCTAAAATACACAATCCGGCTACTGAACCTGCTAAAATGCTGCTCCATCATCACCTTAAACAAAGTCATAAACGAGGAATATGCATTATCATGACTCAATAACTTCAAGGCGTTGCAAAGTAAACCAAAAGACATACCAAGAATGACTCAAAATTAAAATGAGCAAATTATATTCTCTGTGCATACTTACGCATTGAATGGCGTCTCTTTCTTTCTCAACTTTCTCAACAAACATCTAAGGGCATGATAAGACCCAGTGAAGCCACCAAAAAATAAACCGATTCGGCATGCTTCCTCTCTTACTATTAGATCTTTTTCTGAGACAAGTTGCTGCCAAAAAAAAAAAAAAAAAAGGCGTCCTCAGTCCTCACACATACAAATATACAATAACAATTGATGGATAATATTTATATTCTAGATTTCCCTTTTTCTTTTTCACAGCAATCAACAAGATCAGCATTGTTATTTCAAATTCGTAGCATTTCTTTCTAATTCCAAAACCCTAATTCCAATCAATTTCATCACCGATCACTCACAAGCCTATTCAATCCACAACAACAACAACAACAAGAAAAGGAAACAGATAATGCCGACCTTAAGATCGAGGAGGGAGGAGTAGGACTGGCGGCGGGCGAGCTTGAAAGCGCGGAGTAGGATGCCGACGCCGACGCGGACGCCGTAGGAGAGGAGGAAGCTCTGGCAGAGGTTTCCGATGGCGTTGGCCACGCACGACGTTTCAGCGCCGTGGTCGCATGGCGGGCAGTGCTGATGCTGCTGTTGGTTCTGGTGCGGCCCACGCGCGGCCCCGGCCTTGCGCTGCCGGCGTTGGAGCTCCTCGATGGCCTCGCGCAGCCTGTCCTCCGCCTCCCGTAGCCGCCGCTCGGCGTCCGCTTTGTCCTGGAGCGGCGGCGACGCTGGTGCCATTTCGGTCAGAGACACCGAGAAACAAAGATCGGAAGTTTCAGTTATTTTGGTAGCTGCCGCCTGCCAGCCTGCAAGAGAGGAGGTTTTATTGGTCCGTTGGAGGGAGAGTTTTTTTTTTCTTTTTTCTTTTTTCTTTTTCTCTAATCGAGAAAAATGAGTTTATGTCAAGGGAGTTATGTACTGCGACGGTGACATCGACAGCATTGTCATCCACGGCACGCTATTTTCGCACCAAAAATGCCTTCTTTTCACATGTGAACTCTAAGCAAAAGGATAGAGGCCAAGACCACTTGCTTTCTGTGTTGTGGTCTTATCGTTAGAAAATAATGATGTATACTATCGTATAATTTGGACGGCAAAAGTAAAAAATAAAATAAAAAAATTGGAAGGGTGCATATTCTAATTTTTTTTTAAAAAAATTAAAAGCATTTTTAAAAATTTTAAGAAAACATTAGGCTCCAAGGCCCTATGTAGTTCAATCCATGTATATTACACTACTATTTCATCACCACGTGTTACTAAGGTTCACGTGTAGAAAGGAATAGACGGTCCTGATTTGGAATTAAGAGTTGTTACCCATTATTCTCTTTAGGCATCTCTAATTCATTCTTGTTGTTGTAAATTTATTATTAGATTTGCATGAATCACATATGGATTGCACAATTAATTTTCCTATCTAAAGTATGGAAATGTATCCAAAAAAAAAAAAAAAGAGCAAGGGAATAATTTCTATAATTTTTCTTTTAGACGTTACATCAATATTGCTTCGGCCTATTCAAGTCAACCTAACCTAATATTATCAAAAAATAGAAAATCTAATTCTGCGGTTTCTCATACATACATCCCTTAGATGCCTCCGGGCGTGCATGAACAGTCATGCACGCCCGTGTGATTTAATATTTTAAAATATTAAAATATTATATTTTAATATTTTAATATTTTAATATTTTAATTATAATAGTCATGCACGCTCGTGTTTAATTTTGTTTTTTTTATTATAATTAAAATATTAAAATATAATATTTTAAAATATTAAATCACACGGGCGTGCATGAACACTGTTCATACACGCCCGTGTGATGTTTATCATCACTCGAACAAAATATATCCCGATTGTTCTGTTGACAACATCAACAATAAAAAGATTTTTGCAAAAAAGTGACTTGGGATGATGATACCATCCTAATAATTAGAGGTATTATCTAGAGAATAGTAGATAATGGTAAGAGTTATCAATAAGAGTCCTCATTACATGAGACAAGGAGTACTGATATTTTATTAGGATATATAGGAGTTTAGTGATAATATTCTATTCACTATAGACATCTATCACCTTAAGATTATTTATATTATATAATGGCATTTGCGAATGAATGAAAGGGAGTTGATTATTGATACCGTCTTTATAGTTTAGGAGTTCTCGGCTCACCCGAAGTAGACATTGGAGGTTACGGCTCCCTCCAATGAGTCTATCTATCATTTTTCTATGTTTTAAATTAATTAGTTCGCATCGGATGGCAAAAAATAAAAATAAAAATAAATTTAAAAAAAAAAAAAAAAAAAAAAAAAGGGTAATTTTGCATTTACCTTTTACTCTTTTATATTACTTTTTGACAACATCAAAACTGACATGGGATGGCAAAATATATATTAACTTTTACTCTTTTATATTACTTTTTTGCCATCTCACATCACTTTTTTCTAATGAATTCGGCAAAAAAAAAAAAAAAGTGATGCTTAAGAACATTACCCAACAACGCCAACAAAAATGGAGAATCACTAAAAAGTTTTAAAAAAATATCGGAGTAATGCTATAAGTTTTTTTAGAGTTCTCCTGGAGTCATCTCAAATATGATGAGAAAAGTCACGTCACATTTGAGAGGACCCTAAAATGACTTTAGGAGGACTTATAACATTATATAACATTTGTTGTTTTCAACCTATATCGTCCAAACAAAATGATCATACAATTTTCTTTTACATGCAAATCCAACGCATATTATAGTCCTAACTTTTCTAACAATCTATGCAAACTAATTTCTCTTCCCATTTTGCTCCAGAGCGCCGGTGCTTGCATTTTTGTCTTGCCACGATGCTTGCCATTGCTTGTCATAGAAGGTAGCCTCATCGGCAAGCCTTTCAGGGTCTGAAAATCTTGGGTTCGCTTGAAGAGTATCACAGAGATGATCGTCACGAAGAGTCCTGCCTTGCATAGGAGATTCCCAGTTTGGCCAACCACGTCAAGCCCGGTTAAATGCATCAACCAAGTATGCCATGAAGAATCCCACCATTGCAGCTCGACCTACAAGCGGATGCGATCATCAATTATTTCAAAAATTTAAGTTTTAAACTCCGGCTTAAACTCTTAAATATCTTGAATATTTGATTGAAATAGAAGGTTAAAATTACCATTTATCTAAAAAAATTAAGCTGATAAAAAAATATTTATTTAATTATTTAATTAATATTCTAACGAGCGTCTGCTAAAGGTTTTGGTTATAACCATTGAGCAGCTCGGCTTCAGGAAGATAGGATCTAACGAGCCATGCCCACCAAGGAATAATAGAACTCCTAAAAAGCACTGGTTCTTGGTTTGTTGCTGCTTCTGGGTACAATTCAAGAAACTTCCTTCTCCTAGCTTCTGCAAGACCAAAACATGTGAAATATACAAAGAAACTAATGTAGCTCTCAGTGCTGACAATGGTTGTGATGAAAAAGATAAAACCTTTTTTTTTTCTGAACATCACACACAGAGAGAGAGAGAGAGAGAGAGAGAGAGCCTTACCTGCAGTAATCACACCATCCCAATCCATTTTTCCATTCTTGACAAACATATTTAGATCCCACGTCCCATTCTTCCACCGCTCATCTGAAAATTTTGGAGCAGAAGGCTGTGTCTCCAAACCATTCTCGACTTCATCTATGGCATTCTTTGATTTATTAATGTCCAAAGTAGCCCTCTCATCGTGTTCTGCCATATTCAAACCCTTTTGGCCTTCGACATCCAGAGCAACATAGGTTGCCTGCTTGGACACCAGAGAGCGCGCAGGTCCTGGTTGGGGCTGCTGTTTCTTGGTGACATGATGTGTTCTGCATGCTATGTGCAATGAGGCAGTAATGGCAACGGAAGCCATGGCTGTTCTAAGAAAGCTAGCTCTTGTTTTG
The DNA here is from genome assembly GCF_965113065.1 of Corylus avellana. Classification (NCBI taxonomy): domain Eukaryota; kingdom Viridiplantae; phylum Streptophyta; class Magnoliopsida; order Fagales; family Betulaceae; genus Corylus; species Corylus avellana. Next base: position 17,650,650 of record NC_142498.1, read on the forward strand.
GCCTTTTTCTTCTTTTCTGGTATATTTTCTTTTTCATTTTACTGTTTTAAATGGCCTTATAGATAGGAAGTAGGGGAGAAGCCCATGCTTTGAAATAAAAAAGCTTATCTTTCCCTCCCCTGTTTTTTGTCAGTGAAGTTATGGGCAAACTGTTTTATTTGCATCTGCATTCAGCATTTTTGAACTTTATGGAGGTACCAAATTTCCATGGCCAGGCTGACTAGTTGTGAAGATAAAATTGATAATAAGTTGAGCTGGAATTCCCTTTACTCTGACAAACAATCTAATAGAAAGAAATATTATTCACCATTAAAATGTGGATGCTGATTACACTTTAGGGCAATGAAGGAACATAAGTAGAGCCTGAAGACCAAAACTTACATGCCCCTGTTGGTTTCAAATGGAACGTGAAAGATGGGAATTTCAGTCTCAAACAAAAACGAAAATAATGATGATTAACACATCTTCTAAACAACTTGGTGGTAAGAAATAATCTTGCTCAATAAAACAAATCCCCCTTGATGATTATGGAAATTTGAACAAATATAAGACTTTGCAGGAGGTAAGAATAACTTTCTTCTGCTGTGATTAGCGATAAGTTCGGAGATAAAAGATGGGGAAAATGGAAAATCAGAAGACTGAAAGGAAGCTATTTATGCTTCCCAACCCCTTAAAAGGGTGGCACGTGCAACCCTGTTAACCCCTAGTGTGAAGGCACCCATCCGAAGATTGCAATCATGTGACTTGCACATGTCCTTGACTTTGTGAAAAGCTCCAGTCATGTACCTCTTAAGTTCCGCATTTACCTTTTCTTCATCCCACATAAATCCTTGAATGTTCTGCAAAAAAAAAGAAAAAATTGCAACATGTAATTCTCCTTCAAATGTAATGAATCTACTTGAACATATATCAGAGATTCAATGGAGGGAATAGATCTCTTCTGTTACCTGAACCCACTCGAAATAGCTGACGGTCACCCCTCCGGCATTTGCATATATGTCGGGGAGTATTATAACTCCTTTCTTGGATAGAATCTGCACTAATATAATATCATGTATCAGAACCTAACTTTTCACAACATATGGGTCTGAAAAAATAGAAATGCAACCTTACCTCATCTGCTTCCGGATCGGTAGGATGGTTTGCTGCCTCAATTATGAATTTGGCCTTCACGTCTGCAGCATTTTCCCTACAAAGGAATTCAGGCAAAATGATTTGGGATCCAGTAAATCAGAAAATTTAGCTAAAAACCTATCTTTCTTTATTTATCCACACACAGATAGCAAAAGAGTTTTCACCCATAAACACTTTGAGTTATGTAACTATTTCCTAACGGAGGAGGCATAAGATATTTTTGATCAGGTACATAGATTTATTCATCTTCATTTTTTATTTCAAATAAAATAGCAAGAACAATGATACAATTACATAACAAATCTGAGTCTCAAGAAAAAGCTTTGGTGCTGTTCTTAAAAGTACATAGAATTCACGACTACAACTTGATTTTTTTATTTATAAAAATAACGATAAAAGACCCTTAATCCCACTATTCCCATACCCACAATGGGTTGAGCCCCAGGCAGAGAAATGTTGAGCCCCAGGCAGAGAAATACCACTAGACTAAAACTCAACTGAAGGATGCTAAATATTGTGAAGTAAAAGGAAATATGTAACTGCATTTCATATGTCTGTATGAGCACACACTCACAAACAGTTATTGGCAGAAAATTAGAGCAGGGGTTCTTTTTTTGTTTCATAAGAGGAATCCTCAAACTCTCAAATAACTATGGCATTGTGCATCTCAATTTGCATACAATAGGCAATCCCAACATTGTGGGAGTTATAGGGTCAGCATGCAGTACTGTAGAAAAATAAAAGGTGGGGAGGAAATTTCTTGACAAAATGTCCAAACCTGTTCAAAACTCCACCTAAAGCACATGGGATGAGAACGTCGCATTCGTGTACAAGCAGTTCATTAGGATCCATCGCATCTCCACCATTGAAATCTTTTAAACTGCCAGAGCTTTCTTTATGCTTAAGCAATTCTACTATATCAATTCCATTCGGGTTATGAACTGCACCAGTTATGTCACTCACTGCAATGATTTTACCACCTCTCTCATGAATTAGCCTAGCTGCCCAAGAACCAACGTTTCCAAATCCCTAGGCAATTCAATCACAATAGTACAACTTTAGAAGATGGTGAAGTATTTTGACTATCAAGGCATTTTTAAATATAATGAGGGTTGAAAATCAAAACAAAATGTCAAATCTACCTGAATAACAAATCTCAGACCCTTAATTGACTTTCCATACTCAGCAAGTAAAGCTTCTGTTGCATATACAACACCACGCCCAGTTGCAGCATCTCTACCCAGTGATCCACCAAGGTCCTAAAAAAAATCCAAAGTATGGCTATAGGTGAGAGACACAGAGAGAGAGAGAGAGAGAGAGATGTTTGGTTCCAATCTTCTTTGGTATCTATCCAATCTTCTTGAATTTTCAGTCTCAAGTACTTACTATGGGCTTTCCCGTCACAATAGCCGGTGAGTGACCATGAAATTTTGAGTACTCATCCAAAATCCACGCCATAGTCTGTACAAAGAGATTTTAGACATGTTATGGAGAAGAAAAATCAGCTCCATGAAATTGAGAATGTGTGAAAATTCTAGATTCATAAAAAACATTAAAACAGTCAGCAAGGCCAGAAAACCTGAGCATTAGTTCCCATGTCTGGAGCAGGAACGTCGGTATGAATTCCAATGAGATCATGTATTTTCTGAGTAAAGACGCGAGTGAGACGCTCCAACTCACTCATACTTAAATCCTTAGGGTTGCATCCAATCCCACCCTTTGCTCCTCCATAAGGAATGTCTACTACAGCAGTCTTCCAAGTCATTAGTTGAGCCAGTGCATTCACTTCATCAGGGTCAACCTTTTTAAAACAGACATATCATAAGTCCACAGAGAGAATTGTGAATTTCACATACTGATCCAATTTTACAGTTCACTTTTTCATCAAGATAGATCACAGGAAGAAAGTGAGTAATATGTAGAATGTTTGCTCAAAGCAGGGGAAAGACCGGGCATTTTTTCTCCTACAGGTAGTCATGCAAATCCAGAAGATTGGTGCATGCATTTATCCTTGAACATAAATTCCGAGAGAATTGAGGATGTATCTGGAAGTGATTTCCAGAAGAAAGACTCATATATTTATGGAGTGCCATTACAAGTAAATAATAACCAAGAGATTTCTTATACTTACAAACAACGGTTCCATAAATCTTTAGCCTTTTGTATAGGATTCTAAAATAACATTCTACTTTCTTGCCTTATTAATTTCTGATGGGAAACCACAAAATCAAATTCTTCCAAACCATCAACCTTCACGAAATGTACTTATAAGGGTGTGTTCAATGAAATTTTATCACTGTGATTAACACACTGGGTCAATTTAGTTTTCCACATCATCTTCCAAAAGACACTATACCAGTGTTAGATAAAAAATAAGGGTTCTGACGACTAAAATCCCCCCCAAAAAAAAACAAAGAAAGAAGAAGAAAACAGAACCCAAAAGCAATTTCAATGGGAAACAAACAAAAAATTTGAACAGAGACAAAACGACAAAACCCAGGCATCAACAGAAAGCAAAAAGGTGACCCCCACACCTCAGGATGATATCTGATCCCGCCCTTCATGGGCCCACGTGCATTGTCATGTTGTACTCTGAAGCCAACGAACGACACGAGACTCCCATCGTCCTTGGGAATCGTGCACTCCACCTAATCAAACAACAACAACAGCAAGACGGATCAAACTTTCTGGGAAAACAGATTCTCGCCAAATAAACAGAAACCCATGAACTGAAAACTCAAAAACTTCCAACCTTGATCTCCCTGAAAGGGATCAAGAGGCTCTTTTCAATCTTTGAGTCCAACCCAAGTAAACGTGCCGCGTGGCGGAAATTACGGTTCGTCGCGGCGAGAGCGTTCATTGTCGGAGTTAGAGAGTAGAGAAAGAGAGATTGGCTTAGAAAGAAAATCTCGGAGAAAGACTTAGCGATCGAGAGTGAAAGAAAGATTGGAGTGAACAAGAATGAATGAGCGGTGTGGTGTGGAGTGGTAGGATATATATATTGTCGGGAAAGATTTCAAAGAAATTAATAATATATTGGATTTGAATTGGTGAATGATGCGATGATGAACAAGAGTTTGACAGGGAGGATGTGAGTGGATCGGAATGCTTGATATGGCAAGCTCATTGATTAGATGTTTCCGTAAATTTCCATATTGGACATGCTCACCTTCCTCACATTACAATAATACCCTTTTCTTAATAACTTTTTTCTGAACTTTCAACTATAATCATAATTATATCTTCTCCTTTATCAAGGTTAAGAGTTTACTTAAAACACTTAATAAATAAGCATATTCATTGCATATAGACATTCTTCCACCTTTGATTTTCTTGTATTCATGTGTCCCTTCAATTTTCAATTTTATTTTATTGTGCTCTTATAATTCATAATTTTTTTTATAATTACTAACAAAAACATGTAAGATAATTAATTTCAAAACCAATGTCACTTGACATAGGAAGTGAAATGAAAGAGCATTTATTATTATTATTACTATTTTGAGAGAAAATCAATCTAATTTCATTAATAGTGATCAAGAGCATAAAAACTCTTACAATTACAAAACATACAGTTTTGCAAGATCATAGCCGAAACTAAAAAATTACACGTCAAAAAATCGAAAACATAACAGATCTTACAATGAAAAATCAATCTATGACGTCAAACATCCGCTATCCCAAGTCGATTTTCAAATTATAGAACATATCTATTAACACAAACTCCTTCTGGGAGCACAGGAAGCCATTTTTCATGTATGAGCAAAATACTCACATCCAAACTATTTCCCTCTCAACTCGAAAGCCAAAGCATTTATTATATTGCCCATGTTAGATTGTATGCTATGAATATATTTATAAATTTGACATATTTACAAGCAATTTTTTAACCCTATCTTAAAGCTAAATGGTGCGACTAATATATACAATTGGATCGGGACCCGTTAACATTGCCGGGATCCTGATCCAATACAATTAGAACTAAGATTGTGCATTACAAAATGGTCACAATTGAAATGATGCCTTTGGGTTTTATCCCATTTTAGAGGACATTCTATAGAATGAATTAGAATCCCTTCCATTTGTCTTTGAAATTGATAGAATTCAGCTCCAATCAATCTAGAAAATACATGAATCATGTGATATCATGGATGTCTTAAGAAACACATTGGAGTACGTTGCCAATGAGATTTGTCCAGACTAATGTTGTTATTCACACATGTTTTAAATGACAAACTTGAAAAAAAAAAAAAAAAAAAAAAAAAAAACTAATAAATATAAAGAAAGCATTATTTATTATCATATTAAAAATATGAAGTATTATTCTTCATGCTGTTATTATTGAATGAACTTTTTATAAATTGACTGACAAGAAAAAAAAAAAAACACAAAGTAGCAATTTTCAACCACAAAGCTGCGGAACATATGCTGAAGCCTGATTTTTTTATTCCATTCTCGGGGCTCAACACAACAGAACGTGGTTAACAGTGCGAGTCAAAGTACGACCATCCGTTGTGGACACGGCATTGATTCGATGGGACAGAAGTAGTGGGAAGATCTGGACCGCTCAGGAACAACGGGGATTATTGGATTAAATTAATTTGTTAGTTTTCCCACGTGGCTTGGCGGTGACGCGGCGCGCTGTCTACGAGCTCATCGCGTACTCGGGTTGCCGCGCTTGATGACGTGGACTAAGAGATGAGTCTGCCAAGTTAACTCTGACTAACAAAAAGTATTAATTTTTTGTTAAAAAAAAAAACGCAAATAAGAAACAGGTGGCATGGTGGCGCCTCGCCACGTCAGGCCTTACGATCTTATCCTGGCTCTTCGTTAAACTGAATCGTCGCCTACCTCCTTCCTAACTTTATTGGCCGCCCACCTACCAAACCTGTCCTTCTAAATTCGAATTAGGATATTAAGAGGGGGTATTTTTGTCCCTAAAAAAGTGAAAGAACTAAAATGTCTATCTAATATAAAAAATTAGATTTTTTTAATTCAAATAAACTAGAAGGATCCTCATAGTTCAGATGAAGCGAAGGTTACTAGTTCGAATCTCTCATCTCTATTTCATTACATGGACATGTCAAAATAAATAAATAAATTATAAGAGAAACCGGCTAGTTAAAAATTGAGCATCAAAATTTTAATTTTACATTCTTTTGGATAATTTAGCCCCTTAAAAGTAATAAACCGATTCCTCTCCATTTCAAATGAAATAGAGAGGATTCTTCTCCCCTAAATTTAGCTTTACACGCTCAAATTAAAGGTGACCCTTCTTTCATTTACTTCTTTTTAATGTTATATATTACATAAATATTTTATTAAGTAGATATATTTTATTTTTGTAATTTTTTTTTACAAGAGCGGATGGAATGATAGTCATTGTCACGTCACGTCAACACAGTATAATAACGGTAAAGATATTGGTGTAATACATACCATGAGAAGTGATACACTTCTTAATTTTTTTTTTTTTCTTTTTAAATGATGTGTCACAATTTTATAATATTTATTATTTTTTAAAATACGTTACCAACTCATAGAGTAGTGACATATAATTTAGGAAATAAAGAAAAAATTGGGAAAATATTTCTCATATAGCATTACTACTTGATCAAATTATCTCATTCTATGATCTAAATCAATTTTTTAAGGAAAAAAAAAAGTCTAAATTAGTTTTGAATGATGATATATATTCATCCCTTACGTAGCTTTGAATTATATATATATATTAGACTCATATTCACGTGGATAAATAGAGTTATTTGTAAAAAGGAGCATCATTATAATTTTTATAATAAATACCTCACCAGATATTGAAACCTATATATCCAGCTTCGTAGCCAACTTAAATTGACTCAATTTAATCACAAGAGAAAGGTTTACTCTTAAGTCTTACCGAAACCTTTGCAATAATAATTAATAAAACTACCAAATATCATAATTAAGTAATATTCTCCCAACTATGTACGGAACTTGAGCGGTGACAAATAATTTTTCATAGACCACAAGCCAATCACATGCCGCCAAATGGAAGGAAAATCACATGTAACCTTAATCCGCTTTGACCATCATCCTTCCCTTGTTTTCAAAACTTTCTTTGTCGGAGTGAATATAATGGAGGGAATAATCTTAACAAACTAGGGCATCTCGAACACACAGCGTTACAAACCATCCTATATCCGATTGTACGTGGCTTAAGACAACGAAATTACAATTATTAAACCCTTATTTGAATGAGTTATATCAAGCAAATACCTTGTCGGTGCCATGTTATGTTAACATCAAGAAAAATGATAGAAATTATTCCTTTGCCAATTAATCTCCTATACATCTTCGTACAATTTACAGGTAAGAGCATGATGGATAACAGCTCTCTATTGTCAAACAAGTGGCCAGAATCGATGTAGATGGATCACGGTTGAAAAGTCCAACTAGGAAAAGTTATTTACATTTGTTAGGAGTCTTCGAGTTAGGAGTAGAAATTAAAATTGTTTAATGACCATATCAAGAAAAGTTGCATTTTTGCTCACTTTCTCTTGAGTGCGACTCCTGATCTTGATGCATGCATGGACCATGGTAGTGGTAAGATCCCTTACTCTTCCTTGTTTTAGATTAGTGAGACTCTAATCTAGACAAGCTTAATTATGCAATAATTAACAACTAATTAGCTTCACGTGTCTTGCACCACTACACCTTTTCAAAAGGAACCATTTTATGTAAAATAAAAAATAATTATTAGAGAAACAATTGTATTTAAATGAAATGATAACAAATTAATTAATAAAAGGTATAATCTATTTTAAGAGGATCCTCGTGTCTAAACAAGCAGAATAAGGCAAAACGACGTAAAGGAAGTGTTGAAGACATGCTGGAAGCGTTAACTTATATATATATGTTAGTATTACGTAGTTGATAAGGATCCACAAGGTCATGATGACAATGAGGCAAGTGGCAATGCCAGTTTATCTAGCCATTTAGATAGAAATATAAATTAGGGCGCATAATTTTTTTTGTTGCACCATACGTGAATTTTATATAAATTTAATATAAAATTAGTGGATTAAGATTGATGTCTTACGTGTTTAATTAAATGGATTTGATAATGTTAACTTATATAATCTTATTTATGTATCAACACAATCCGAGCTTGACACGCAACATTAAAACTAACAATTTTTTACATAACCCGCAAACTCAACACGGAATTAACGGATTAAGATTAGAGTCTAATCTGTTTAGTTAAATGAGTCAGGTTAAACAAAATCATCCCTTACTTTGGAACAGAAAGAGTTATTAAGGGACCTTCTTTCTCAAGCAATTAAACGAATTAGAATTTAAATTGTCTTTAAAAAGAAATAGACTCGTATACAGTAAAATAAAAGTGCAAGTGCCAAGTGCTACAACTTCGAGATTTCCCTAACCATCTTTAACCTTTTGATGATGAGTAACCTCCCACCAGCCTCGCAGCTTTCTACACTTAAATTCATTCAAGAAACCTCCCAATATTTTAAGCTCTCAGCCGCATTACCTGGTTGTAGATATGGTCAATTTTTTGGTGTTTTTAACTCTAAGATTAACTACCACAAGTTATGCTCAAGCTTATATATATATATAACCTAAGAAACTATTAACAAGACAAAATGCCCAGAAAGCAATATATCCTCAAACATAGATTAGCTTACTACAGTAAATCTGGATGAAATTGTGGTAGGTTGGAAATTACAATGAGAAAGGTGGGTACTTTAAAATAGATTTCCCCTATATGAAAATTAAACTGCCATCTGACCACTGGAAGTTCCCTAGAGTGCTCGAGATTGTATGTATGGAGGTGTTGAATCTCAAAGATGGACTACTAAATTGTGGTTGTACCCAGAACTTGGTTGCAGAACTCCTAAAGGAGTTTGGGCAGTGTAATTCTGTGACACAAAGAATGTGCTTGGAGCAGAAAAACTTCCATGCAGATCATCATTCAAGAAGCATTAGAATGATCTAGTAAACGAGCCGATTAAGAATCATCAAAATGCTATATCTGTTACTACAAAGGGGCTTATCATAGTTTGAACATTTTTTAATAGAGATTTTTACATCAATTTTCTCTTCAGTTTCATGAAGTAGGAGGAGAAGGAAACGTTGATAACTATCTCAGCTGGTAGTTTCCCCCTTCTCTTTCTTTCATCATACAACAGAGTGCAAGTTATCCTTCTTTCCTGTAATGATCAATTAACTTATCAGAATATGTGCATTTGAACTGAAAAATATAATGAATATATAACGTTATCAACTGCCATACTGGACTAAAATTGCAGTGACATACTTTCTTTTTCTTCGATCAACCCCACTACTCCGGATATCATTTTTCCCAAGAGCAGATCCATGGGGAATAGCATACTGCATAGGAGAAAGGACTGGAGCAGGAGGTGCTGTAACAGCTATTGTAGATGGAACATGTGGCACAGGTTGTACAGGCAGCTGAGGAGGAGCAGACACAGGGGGTGCAGCAACGGGTTCAGGAAGGGGTCTTGGTAAAATATGTTTCAACCGATTGTTCCGATAATTCTTCCAGAAGTAGAATTGTTGCCGATGCGCCAATTCCTGAGAAGTTTCAAGAAATTTCAACTGATTTTGAATCTATCCAAAAGGTTATGTCAAAAAGAGTTATGTGTTACTGAAAAAGGAAAAGGGATAAACACAAAAGTCTCTCTTTCATGGACCATTAAGATATTTTATTTTACCTCTTGTTCAGCAAACTACTAAACAGTCGAATTATGCCCCCACACCCACCCAAAAACTATCCAAATAAAATGCAAATTAATTGGTTAGATCTATGTAGGTTTAAAATGCAACACGCAGACATTTGAAACATCTATCAAGTCACTCTTAACAGAACACTTGATTGAAAGAGAACATAGTAATGATAAATGATTTGATACATCTTTACCATCCTTTTCTCGGGGATATGCTGACACAGATGGTTTAATTATAACTATGGTCTATGAAATAATAACAGTATAGACCATGTCTTTTTCTTTTTTGGACAGTCTTGCATCATTTTATGAAAACTAGAAATTATAGGATATTACTAACATGCTCTAATAATACAAACAGATGAAAATATTACTAAAAAGAATTCAATCCATTAATGACTCTTTATCAGTAGACTCCAATTAAAATCAAACTTTGCAGCAGAATTGCAGCATTATGAAGTGGAAATGTTAACTGGAAGGTTCAAACCCCAAGGGAACCTTGAAATACTTTCTCAAGAGATCTAGAAAGAAATGAAGACAACATTCAACTTTTGAGAGGATTATGTTACCGATCTCAGATATATATATATCTGAAGCATCAAGGAAATTTCAAAGGAAAAATTAAATGATTTCCCTCGAGAAGAGAAATGTAAAGATAAACGATCTTAACCTTGTTGCCAGGATGTGCCATTGCACTGCGGAAGCTAGCATTTTGGAGAAGTTCAAGAAAATATAAGCAATGAGGATACCTGCATTATGTCAGGAATTGATATGTAGATCAACAAAATAAATTATAAAATTTGGTAGACCACTCAATCGTTAAGAAAAGCTAAACCAAATTCCCCCACCCCACCAATATAAGGCAAAGCCAAAAGTTTTAGGGTAGAATGATAGGGAGATTAGCTTACATTATAAATTTTACATACTCTGGCTGTTGCCAGTATTGAAGGTATTGAAGGTAGCCAATGAAAGCTTCATCTTCAAAATAGCGATTCTGGGCCAAATCTGCATTATAGATAATTAATCATTAGGGAGAAAACACACACAAACACACCAATAGGTGACACCATCCTTAATACCTTGCATCTCTAGACACTTCAAAGAAATTTAATGAAGAACATAAAGACAAATATATCTTAACTGTTGAAAATATGGTGTGTTAACACTACCTAGCAGGTTCTTGTGTGTGAAAATACTCTTTGCAGCCAAGAAAAAGAGAATTTGCGACTTTTAGTTTGTATTTCACAATATTGACTAATTCGAGGAAGCTGCCATAACTTCTAAGTGACGTGTACAAAAAACATGACTTCTCTTCCAATAACCCAATCTTTTCCATGACAATACCACTTGCAACCTCTAGGACACACTCAAAATATTACCCAACCTATTTATTCAGAAAAATATTGCAAAAAAAAGAACAAAAGAAAATTGTTTACGGGTGAAATCTAAAAGGGCCGTTGTTGGGGCTTGCCGCTTGCGGTTCAATTCATATCATGATATCATCAACTGAGAAAAAAACAGAGAAAAGAAGAAAAGATGTTTTAGGCATCCTAATAAAAAACCCATTTGAATTCCCAGCATATACAACATGAGTGCTAAAGAACTCCCCATATGCTAATATATTTTCCATAAAATAAATGCTTAGGCACCCAGTGCACAATCACCTAGGCTTGAGGTAAGTCAAGTCCGACCAATCAGAGCTTGAGCAATCACCCCCATTCAAGATTTTGCAAATTAACAAAGGGCAGGAATGAGTCGGTGAAATTTCCAATGTTTTCCCCTTATAAATCATTCTCACAAACAAAACCAAATCTAATTCTTAAGAGTTGTCGATATGTACTGTACCACTAAATTGAAGCATCCTGGATGAATTTATGAAAATCACTTAACTGTATGAACCTAAGAATCTACCAACAATTTCCCAGTCAGTAGTTCTCTTTTCAATTTGATTTTTCTTCAAACATCTAATGAGATACCCAAATAATGATATAGAAGGCTTTCCCAACCTAGTTGCTTTCATCATCACAAATGCTTCATTTAATTGACAAGAAGGAAACAGAAGTCTTGTATCGATTATGATTCTGGTTCACCCAAATAACACCCTAACTGTAAGACTCCAAATTCTTTTTCCCTGGCACTTCCAAAGTTCTATACAGGAAACGCTGTAGACGCAGATATTGCGTAAGGCACTCAACACAAAAGGCAAAGAGAAAGTTTTTCACAATTCTTGAAACATACAGTGGATGTAGGTGGGATTGGCTAAGCATTGGATAAATTCCAATTCAAGCAAAAACCGCTGCCTTCCATCATCCGGATCTTTATATACGCTCATTGGCCTGTAAAAAACAAAAAACAAAAAAAGAGAAGAAAAGAAAGAAAAAGTCGTTCAGCAAAGGAAAAGAGCCATGAACTATTGCAAATTAGCAGTCATTAAGACAAAGATAAAACCAATTACTTGATTAACACAAAAACTAACTACTGTCCGAATTCCCTCATAGGGCTTTATTTTTGCTTGCTGATAAAACTTAGAAATAGAAAACCAAAAGAAAAGGCCAGCACAATTTTGAGTGTCAGATTTTTATTATCTACCTGAGAACGCAAAACGGCCCACTACGCTAAAACCAACAAAACTATCAAGACTTGATTCAGCTGAACATTTCCTTACTTGCCCTTTTTCTTCTTTCTTCAAAAAAAAAAAAAAAGACTGACACTTTCCCTTTTTTCTTTCTTTCTTTTCCTCGACTTTCCCAGCAACCAAACAGAGGGATTATAAATAGAGTTATAATGGGTGGGGGTGAACCTTAAAAGAAAAAATTTAAACAACTAGTGAAAGAAACAAAGAATTAGATGCTTACGAGGATGAAGAACTGAGTGAATCATCTCCATCTTCTTTAATAGAGGCCATTGAAACCTCCTCCAATACAAAACAATTTCAATAAACAAATTTATTTACACAAACAGTTTATAACGAAAAAATGTGAGAGGAAGAGATCGCAAGCATTGCTGGAATTGCAGGAAAGGACAAATCGAGAGAGAGAGAGAGAGAGGAGCTTGTTTCTTAAAAGCTTGACCTAAGTACGGGAATAGGGCCGAGAAGGGTCAGGCCCAGACTCGGCCCATAAGGGTATGTCCTGAATATATATATATATATATATATATATATATATATATTGTTTATTGCAAGATAAAAACAAAATAGATATAAAGAATTTTTTTGGCTAGTCTATGGCAAAACCCGTAGAGAAATCTAAAGAGAACCTGATGAAGGGAATGCCTCGTTCCAATAGGCTTCCAAAGATTGAACCTAAAAGAAGAAGAAGCTGAGGATGGGACAAAAGAAGGCATGAGATTATGCTATAGAAAAGGGAAGCTCTTCCTTCTCAACCATGGTGCTTGTTCTTTGCAATCCAAATTAAAGATTCTATTTTTGAAGAACTTCTATACGTAATCAAAAGTCAAGGGACTAGGTCTAAATTTTGAGTTATGTTTGTTAGCGATTTTGTTTTCTGTCTTTTGTTATCTGTTATCAAGTCCAAAACATTAGTAAACAACTCAAAACACAAAATACTCTTTAAAATACAAAAAAATTACTTTTAATTTTATGTCACAAAAAAAACCGTTGGTATCTGATTTGAGAGAGGAAGAGAGATCAGGAGGAGAAAATAATATATATATATATATAAAATGCCTCTGCCTTACAATGAGGAGGGGGAGCCCGTTATATAGGCAAATTACAATCAGTAAAAACAAAATATAATCATGAACCAAATAGTAAAAAGTACGTTCAGCAGTACTGTGTAGTCCGCAGTCAAAAGTAAACAGTAGAAAGCACGTTCGGTGCCAATCTGGAACAGTAAAAGTCTTCAATTTGAAATAGTGCTGTCGGTAGACAAAACATGAACAGTGAGTGTTATATGATTACTTTAATAGAGTAAAAATACTTTAGAGAGTGAAATGTATGGTATTTTTGAAAAATGTTTAGTTAAAATAGAAAAAGTGAAATTTTAACTAAAATTTGATCAAACTAGTCCTCTAATGCTTGTGCCCTAATAGTCGTGTTTATTGCAACGAGGACAATTATGCGGCTGATTACAGCAGCAATAAGATAATATGTTTCTATTGCGTAGACATGGCCAAATCAGTCAATGAGGAATTTGTTGTGACTAGAAGCCTAATAGCAATTTTAAGACATTAGTTTTCAATTGTTCGTGCAGGGAAGGAAGGATTCGAACTAATTTAAGCATGGTCCACAGTCAATTGAGCTATCCTTTGGAGATGAAATACTTTTTTGTTTCTTAATGCTTTTACTTTTCCCAACGACATTACATTTCAACTCTTAATTGTAGTAAATTTAAAAAATAAAAAATTGAATTTGTAGTGAATATATGAAATATCAATCTGATACCATATTCTATACCATGATAACTCCTCCAATGGATGAATATACCATAATAAGTAAGGCAAGATTAATTTTCCATAATTCACAATTAAAGCTTGGAAGTCGAAGCAAATAGGTGGTTACTTTTAATTCTCAAATATCTGAGCTCATCCAAACAGAATGGAAAATTACAAATCTAGCGTAGGAGCAACTTATGGAGGCCTAAAGATAATTTTTCACTACAATAAATATTTGCCCTTTTATCCCTTCCATAGCAGGTAAAGGCATGAAATGACAAACATAACACTACAAGATCAAATTTTGGGGGAAAAATCACATTAACCATGTAAACCGTTATACAACATAAGATAATGGTTTTCTCAATTCGCGGAACCCAGTAAAGTAATGGATTCGGCATTAATATGGCCTGTACCGCATGGGTCGTCTGAACCTTGGAACCCTCCTGCACATTGGACAAATCAATCAATAATCAGATTGAGCAATATGAAACATATATTAAACACACACACACACACACATACATATATATATAGAGAGAGAGAGAGAGAGAGAGATTGCAATTTGCAGTGGCTTGACAAAGTTTTCACAACAACAAGATTCCATCTGTAAAGAAAAGAAAGAGGACCTAGATTCTTGGGATAAACATACTAAATAGTGGAAAAATGGAGACTGAAACACTTAAAAAGAAGGCACAGACCGATAAAACTGTGTCAAAGATATCTTAGCAATGAATCATATGTAACCAATAAGGTATCTAAAATTTTAAGACACAATCCCAATACAAGCTAAAAGAAAGCAAAGTTAGCAGAGACTCCATTTGATTTCAGAGAAAATCCAGGTATATTTATTTTCTTTCATTTCTAGCAATCAATCTGAGTAAAATTCTAGCGCTCACCCATAACCATATGAAGGATAGACAGGCATGAAGGGCCTTCGGGATGGAAAACCTAAATATGGGTTAGGTCGCCTTCCTCGATATTGTTTCATTCCAGGAATGTTTGTTCGCTTAGCAGAGACCTATAGAAAACCCAAACCCGCCAATAAAAGTAAGCAAGTAAATTCACAAAGTAACTAACAGCAAAATAATAATAATAATAATAATAATAATAAAGACCTTCAATTGACGACCATGCAATTCGGATTCATTTAACAGGAGAGCATTCTGAACAGCATCAACTTCGACAAATTCAACATAAGCAAATCCTTTTGGTTGTCCAAACTTGTCGGTCAAAATCGTCACTCTGTTTACTGTTCCACAAGATTGAAAGTGCTGCTGGACTTCTTCAGGAGTACATGCATAGTCAACCTGAAATTGATAATATGACATCATAATTAATGTTCCCCAAGTCTCATAATTGTCCAAGAGTATCACACATGAAGTATCATAAAATTCAGAAAGAATACTGGCTCACTTTCTAAATCATTTATTGGTCCAAACCAACCCTAAACAAATTTAACATGCACCAGATAAAGTATCCATGTAGATGTGACCAAGCCCTGACATTTGGTTTCTTTCAAATATACAAATGCAGGTTACCCAAAGTTTCACTTGAGAGGGTCTAAACCACTACTGATAACTATGGGAAGACAAAAAGGCATGCGTTATGCCAGAAGAGCATTCTATGCATGTAGTAATAACTAAAATTAGTAACATAAAATTCCCATAAACCCTTGAACTGTTGATTAACAGACCTTTCCTTGAGAGTTGTGTCATTGGTCAGGATTTTTGAGTTTTTCTGGTTTGTTTTTATTATGAACAGTTAGGATTAAATCAAATTAAAGGCTATGGTAAATAGTTATGAACAGAGCGAGAACAATGACAGTTAAAGGCCTTCAATTCCTTTTTCATTGGATGGTTACCTTCTTTAAGAACCTCCCAACAATATTGAAGGAAGGCCAAAGAAAAACCATCAGGGATTTATTGCCGTCAAGAGCTTTCACCACCTAAACACCTCGCTCTCCTCAGAGTCTCTTTCCAACAACATTAAAAGTAAGACCTTCCAGTTTAGGCAGCCAACTAATTAGTTCTGAATAAAGCAAAGTGTAAAACTGCAAAATATGCTCACTTTGCCCAATCTGATGAAACAAAGCCATCAACCACTAAGGAAACAATGGAGTTGTTCCTTCTATTCAAATTAGCCACTCAATGGAAAAACTTTGTATTCTTGTCTCCTTCCCTCAGCCAAAGGGCACTCGATTTCTATCTCCAAATCACTTCTTCCACAAGAATAATCCTCTCCATGTCACAAGATCTCATCCCTTCTAACCTTTTCCTTATCAAATAAAGATCTTTCTTCAGCAATAGCGTCAAGATCTTGGATTTCATCCAAAAGAGCCTTTTTCTACTTCTGGACATTGCCAAATACCTCCTAATTCCATTTTTTCAAGTCAAGCTTCAAGGCTTTCATTTTGCTAGCCAAAACAAAACTAGGGGAGCCTCGAAAACTATAGGATGACCACCATTGTTTCATCTTATCCATGAATCTCTCGAATTTTAGCCACATTCTCAAACATGAAATACCTTAAGTTCCTAACAATATCACCACAATCAAGCAATAACGGAAAGTGATCCAATAGAACTCTAGGAAGCCCCCTCAAAGAAGCATCGGGAAACTAGGCGTCCAAGTCAAATTAGAGAAGAAACCTATCAATTCTGGACCACAACAAAGGATCACGGTTAGACCACATGAAATTACTGCTACAAGAGGAATATTTATAAGGCTTGTTCAAAGATGAACTCGGAGAACTCCACCATAGACGAGTGGGATTCATTAGATCCCTCGCTTGGGAAGTGGATGATATTGAATCACCCTCAATACACCATGGAACATTCCATCAACTAATCAACCCAACCAATTCATCCCAAAGTACTCTTTGGTCACTATCAGCATTAGGACCATATACACCAGCAAAAGCCCACGCAAAGTTGTCATTGACATTTCTAAAGGAGCAAGCCACATAATTGCCCCCACACTACTCAATTTTTTCCACCACCCTCGTATCCCACATTACCATGATTCCTCTAGAAGCCCCTATCATAACCAATAACACCAATTCACATGAAGACATACCCATAAACTGCACACAACAGCCCTAGATACCAAAGCCCACGCAAAGTTGTCATCATCATTTCTAGAGGAGCAAGCCACATAATATGCCACCACACACTCAATTTTTTCCACCACCCTCCTATTCCACATGGAAATGATGCCTCCAAAAGCCCCTATCGTACCCAAAAACACTAATTCACATGAAGACAGCCCCATAAACTGCACACAACAGCCCTAGATACCAATTCCCATTTGGCTTCCTGTAAACAAACAATATTGGCCTTCCATCCTCTAAAAAGGTTCTTGATTCTCAAGCTTTTATCGCTCTCATTTAACCCTCTCACATTCCATGTCAAAATCTTTAAGCTTCACAAAGAGCACGCTGGACCCCCTTCCTTGCCTTTTCCTTTGCTAGGCTAACCTCTCTTAGGATCATAATTAGCATAACAAGCTAACCTATTTAATTCTTAGTGCCTTCTGTTCACTGACTTGGGAGGAGGACTATTGGGAGAAGCCGGCCCATTATGATCTCTACTCGCTCTAATGGCAGTGAGAAGCAGTGAGCTGCCCCATCAACTCATCCTCAAACCCCTCACAAGACAACCTCACAACATGCTGAAAACTTCTTATTTTCTGAACCACCAGATCTGAAGCCTCTGAAACAGGCAAACCTAGGTCTTCAATTACAACAAGGGGATGAACATTTAATGGCTCGCTGTCCCTATGCTCTTCCCTAGGATAAAGAACCAAATCCGAAGAAGGCACATTGACCCCACTGCAGATGGCCAGGATTAACCCCGCATCACTGCCTGCCAAAAGGGAAATCCCAATGAGCTCTTGCTCCTTTCCCATGCTTTCTCCCACAATCTTCCCAAAAGGAGGACAAAAGAACCCAGGATTTAAACCTAGAACCACAACTCTCCTCCCATCTCTAAAATCTAATGACCACTCCAAAACTGTTGGAAGGCCCGTTGCATCAGTACTGCCCAAAAAAGAAACGAGTCACATTGTCAACAGAGGAAAATCTCGAAGGTGTGCTCAAATCCAAAGGCCCATCATACTACAAACTCAAAACCTACAAACCCGACACTTGAGTCACCACCAGAACAATTTGAGGTAAAAGCATGAGCTCTGACAAACGGCAGCGTCAACATGTGGGAGATTGAGGGTACCACCCTTGACGATGAACCACCAGTCGAGGACTCAAAGGCTACCCCCTCAAGAAATATTGACTCTCCTTGTCTCCGCTAGGATGATCGACAGCGATTGCGGTAGATGATGGCAAGGCTCATGCATAAACAACAAGATGAACAAAAGAGACACCCATACACGCTCCCTCGACCGAACTTGAAAGAGAACCCACCTCGCCCATTCTAACTTTCCACTTGAGAGTGGAGTTGGGCCTTGATCGGCGTTGGCTTAAACACCAAGAGAGACCTCAAACTAAATCAAGTCTAGCCCCTTAGCACGCGCACTACCAAGTTGAGCTGCCAAATATAAGCTTGATTTAAGCACTCTTGAGCCCTCACTCGAAAGGGCACTCCAAAGACTCATGGAGCTTCTGATATAAAGGATTTTCGTCCGATTAGCCCTGTGGGAAGGACATATAAGATTATTGCCAACGTCTTAAGTAATAGAATGAAGAGAGTGATAAATAGGGTCATCTCTAAACCCCAGAATGCTTTTGTTAAAGGTAGGCAAATCTTGGACTCAGTTCTCATCGCCAATGAATGTTTGGATAGTCGAATCAGATCAGGGGAACCCGGCTTGCTATGCAAATTCGATATGGAAAAGGCCTATGATCATATGAATTGGAAGTTTCTACTCTACTTACTGAGAATGTGCAGTTTTGGAAAGAAATGGTGTTCCTGGATTGAACATTGCATCTTGTCAGTGCAATTCTCGGTTTTGATCAATGGATCTTCTTCTGGTTTCTTTGATAGCTCGCGTAGAGTGAGGCAAGGAGACCCTCTCTCTCCCTTCTTGTTTGTAATGGTCATGGAGGCATTTAGTAGGATGATCAATGCCTCGATAAACCGGGGACTCATCTCTGGTTTCTCAGTGGGAGTTAGAGAGTCGGATCGGGTTATTTTCTCTCACCTTCTCTTTGCTAATGACACTTTGGTTTTTTGTGGGGCAGATCCTAATCAGGTAAGAAATACTGGCGCCTTACTTGTTTGCTTCGAAGTTGTTTCTAGATTAAAGGTGAATCTGGCTAAATCTGTCTTGGTCCTTGTTGGTAATATGGATAATGCGGGCATGCTAGCTGGCATTCTGGGATGTGGAACAGCTTCTATGCCTTTGAAGTACTTGGGTCTCCCGTTGGGGGCCCCATTCAAGGTCAAGGCCATTTGGGAGGACATGTTGGAGAAATATGCTAGAAGGCTGGCCCCATGGAAACGTTTGTATTTGTCAAAGGGGGGGAGGATTACTCTCATAAAGAACACCTTATCCAATCTTCCCACTTATTTTTTGTCTATGTTTCCTATCCCTGCATCCGTGGCGAAACGTATTGAGAAGATTCAACGTGATTTCTTACGAGGTGAGATTAATGAAGAGTTCAAGTTCCATCTGGTCAGCTGGAACAAGGTCTGTTCTTCGATTTTTGAGGGAGGTTTAGGAATCTGGAATTTGCGTTTGATGAATCAAGCTTTGTTGGGAAAATGATTGTGGAGATTTGCTCATGAGAAAGAGGCTTAGTGGAAAAAGATCCTGGTGGCAAAGTATGGTGCGGTTTAGGGTGGTTGGTGTTCTAGGGAACCTAGTGGATCGCATGGGGTGGGGTTATGGAAGCACATTTGCAGGGGGTGGAGGTTGTTCCAATGCCACATTAGATTTGACCCTGGTCTTGGGTCCAATATCAGGTTTTGGAAGGATATCTGGTGCAGTGACATGTCTCTCAATGATGCTTTTCCTGGACTTTTCAATATCGCCACCAATAAGATGCATCTATTGCGGATAACAGGGAGTGTCTAAATGGTTCTGTACAGTGGAATGTTACCTTCATTCGTAGGGTTCATGATTGGGAAGTGGAGGTCTTGGCCTCTTTTTACACGCTCTTGTACTCGCATACGATGCGTGGGGAAGGGGAGGATAGGATGTGGTGGATCTCTTCATGTAAAGGAAATTCGAGGTAAGATCTTTTTACAGGATCCTTGCCTCTAAAGATCTCATCCCTTTCCCTTAGAAAAGTATTTGGCGCACTAAGGTTCCTTCGAGAGTGGCTTTTTTTGCCTTGACAGTCGCGCTTGGAAAGACTCTAACCTTGGATAATGTTCGGAAGAGAGGTATTGTTATGATAAACCGTTGTTGCATGTGTGAATCGGATGGAGAGTCAGTTGATCATCTCTTTCTTCATTGTGGGGTTGCACGTGTCTTGTGGAATGCCATCTTCACTCGGTTCGGCTTGTGTTGGGTTATGCCTGGTAGCATCAAGGAGTTGCATGCTACTTGGTGGGCGGGTGGCAAATCTCATAATGCTGTTGTGTGGAAGATGGTTCCTCTTTGCCTCATGTGGTGCATCTGGAATGAGAGAAATGCTAGATGTTTCAAGGACTCGTCTAAGAACATTGAGGACCTTATCCACTTCTTCTTGTACACCATTTTCACTTGGACTGCTGGCTGGCTAGCGCCCTTAGTGATCAACTTCCCTGATTTTCTATTTATGTTCTCTTCTTCTTAGTCGCTCTCTTGTATACTCCATGTGTACTAGGGTTGCGGCCCTCTGCGCTTTTGATTTATTCATCTTTACTTATCAAAAAAAAAAAAAAAAAAAGCAAAGGCCTTCAATTCCCGAGGAACACTGGGCTTACAGGAACTTGAGCCCAAATGAGCCTTTCCCTACCAAAACCTTTACCTATGACATCCTTCCAACAACCTTCATTGGGGCCTTACTCGCTAGCACGAATAAACCTCCACCCAAATTGATCGTCTAGAAGCCACCAAGAGGCTTTCAAAATGCACAACTTGCTCCCATAGCATTAAGACAACTCTAAGAAAGCTACCACCTTTTGCAACTCAATGGCATAACTTCTCCAACCCCTCCCTCTAGACCCTTCAGAATGGAAATGAAGCCTCTCCAACCACCACCCACGTATTATGCCAACACCAAATATTGGATATGAATGTTAGAACACCTATCAAAAATGAAACACTACCCACCCACGAGGATTTAACCAGTGCCTCCACTGTGGCCACCAGCCACACCACACTAACCTTACCAAGAAAACTACATGGGAGACCCCTCCACTCCTTTCGACAACACTTAAAAATTGAACGCCCCCCTTCCACCAATAGCTCGCAAAATTTAGCTTCAACGTAGAACCAGCTCGAAAATCCCATCATGAAACACCAAAAAGCGAGAACTGAGAAGACATTGTTACTGGAAGAACCAGCAAAAATGTGTTTGCTCAACTAGATTATTCAACTTCATCCAAATCACACTAAACTATTACCCAAGTAAAGGCCCATACCTTTACACACAACATAAAAGCTAAATTGGATATAAAATTTCTAATAGAAATATCAATTGATAAAATTAAGGAATAAATGCAAAATTGGTCCTTGTGGTTGGCCTAATTTACAAATCACTCCCTGTGGTTTAAAAAATAATTTACAGGTCCCTAGGGTAGGCCAAAATAACATTTAACTCCATGAATTCATTTTTCATTAAATGACTTAACGGAAACCGTTACATTGCCACATCACACCCAATAAAAATAAGACACGTGTTCTTTTTTATTTATGCTTGTAAAAAATGACATAAGTTTTTTCACGTCATTTTGAGGCTCCAACACACACTCCACGTCAAATTAAATAAAACCTTATCCCTCTATATTCCCTGTGCCACCGTTAGGCCTGGGTATCAGTCAAAACGGTCCGGTTTTGGCTCTTATCGGTTATTAATCGATAATTTTCGGTTAAACGGTTTATTAACCGATACCGAACCAATAAGAATTTTAACCGAAATTATCGGTTATAACAATACACGGTTAAACGGTTCAACCGAACCGTTTAACCGTGGGCTTTATATTGATTTATTTTGTTGGGCCAAAAATGAGTTTTTTTTACTTTTGAGAGCCTAAATACTTTTTGTTGGGACCTAATTATTTGTTTTTTGGGCTAAAAATTGAAGCTTTTTTATATTGATCCACCACAACTTTTTTTTTTATATTATAAAATGTACAAAGCAAATGGACTAATTAACATAATGAATGCTAATTAGACTAACAAAACTAGTTAATGAAAAATGCTTTCACCAAAGGTAAAGAAATCTCATCCAATGCCATCACTAAAAAAAAAATCAAACCTACCCAAACCCAAATTAAGATAAGGTTACATAAGTCTATATATAATTCCAAAACTACGTCGTTTTGACATCCCTACTTAACGGTTTATATCGAGTTAAACGGTTAACCGATATGAAATTTCTAACCGAACCGATAAGCATACCGGTATAAAAAATTTAACCAATAAGGATATCAGTATATCGGTTACGGTTAATATCGGTTCGGTCGAAACCGGTACACGGCCGGTAATCGGCAACCGGTTAATCTGCCCACCCCTAGCCACCGTTGTCTTCATCTTCCCCTACAATTCTTACCGTCGTCTTCATCTTCCCAAAAAGAAAATGACACAAAGAGAGAGGAATAGATTGTTTCCGATGCCTGGAAACAATCTTTGAAGATGCTTCAATGCCAAAAAACAAATCCAAATTTCCATAGAAAGACAGCCCAAAAATGCACTAATCCAAAAACGAAGATACCCAAAAATCCCAGAGTAACTCACAAATCGAAGATCACACCCATCGGAAGATGAAGATGACGGCAAGAATCGTTGGGGAAGATGAAGACGACGGTGGCACAAGGGATATAGAGAGATTAGGTTTATTTAATTTGACGTGAAGTGTGTGTTGGAGCTTCAAAATGGCGTGGAAAAGCTTATTTGTCATTTTTTAAAAGCATAAATAAAAATGAACACGTGTCTTATTTTTATTGGGTGTGATGTGGCAATGTAATGGTTTATGTTAAGTCATTTAACGGAAAATGAGTTCAGGGAGTAAAATATTATTTTGGCCTACCCTAGAGACCTATAAATTATTTTTTAAACCACGGAGAGTGATTTGTAAATTAGACCAACCACAAGGACCAATTTTGCATTTATCCCTAAAATTAAGCATCATTTACTAAAATAAATTAGTCTATTCATATAAATGCTTAATCAATTAATAATTAATTATATTCTCAATCAAAAATTCCTTTCAACTTGGTAGCAACACCAACAGAAAAATCCAATCGTCTATTCAAATTGATATTTTCCAGAATAAAAAGTACCCTATATAAATATCCAATAAATGGAGAGAAGAGCATGCAGAAATATATATATGATATTATGACTTGTATATGATATAATTTCAGAGAAAATAAATTGATATGGGGCAAGAAAGGGATTGTTAAAACCTCACATTACCAACATAAATGGATCGAGCATCCACCTCCTCCTTTTCAGCCAGAGTTGCAGAAGTGCCAGATGAATCTTCATATATATTCAAAAAGAGCATATTCATTAACTAAATATTATAAATATTCTTATTTAAAGAGTCAAGTCTTGCCATAAAAATTAAATTCAGCATCAAACAACATACATGCCATATGTGGTTCGAAATGATTTTTAATCTGGCCGCCTACTATATAATTATATGAAAATCAAAAAAGATGTACATCAATTCAAAGGTCTCTGTTAAAATACTAGCAATCAAGTTCTTAAGATTACTGTTAGATTGGACGGCCGCAACTGATTGCTTTGCTTTGGCTTCTCTAATTGACTACTAAGATTTACTGCATTTGGAGACTAGAATTGGTGTTTTAGTTTTTTTTTTTTTTTTTTTTTATGTTTCTCGTGTACACCTCAGGCACTAGGGTTGCTTCCTTTTTTTTTTTTTTGCGCTTATCAATGAACTAAAACCTTGTCCAAAAAAACGCAACAATTATAGATCATATATTATAGCACATCCTAGACACAATGAAAAGACTCCAACTATCAATTAAAAATTAATACTGCTGTTAAATTCCTAGCCCAGAACCAGGATTATGATCTTACTTCTTTCCCCCCATTGATTCTTTAGAAATATGCTTTTTTTTTAACAAGTAATTAGCCCCAATGGAATCCATAAAGCACGATCCTTTTCATGTAAGTGATAAATTTAATTAAAAGGGCACACTTAAAGTACACGGGGTCTATAAGAGAATCACACACACACACACACACACACACACAAAAAAAAAAAAAAAAAACCAACAACAACAACAAAAAGAATTATTACCAAAGTTTACAAAGGGCTAAGCTACTAAAAGTCGTCAAACACTAAAACAGCGACATCCGCAACAACATAGCTCTTAGATAGCAAGATAAAATAACCTGTTTCAAAGCCCAGCACTGAGGCTTTCAGCTTTACGCCTATCAAGAGGCACAAACAAATTAGGAAACCCTTTTGGTGTAGAGTTAGGCCTCCATAGTAGTTGTTTGAACCTTAATAATTCTTATTTTGATCATACTATTAACAAGCTTTCATATTTTGAAAATATATTTTGTATCTAAGGGTCAGAATCAGCTCTTGTTAGGATTTTATAATTTACCAAAGGCTTACAACTTTTTCTTTGTTCACTTGTGTAAGTGGTGTTTTCCAAGTTCCCTGAAGCTTTCTACCACTTCAAAATGAAACGGACCAGATCAACCATCTGACCATCACTTAAACCCACATTTTGTCAAGCTCATCAAACAAGCAATCCTAGCACCTGAGACTACAAAATTCAGCCTCTGTTAATTTATACAGCACTGTTCAACACATCCACAATTAATCTTTAATCGTTTTAGTTGGACCCCAAATCCATAGCCAAAGTCATTTCAAGCCATTTAACCGACCTATTAATTTCAAATCGGCCTTCAGTCATCAGCCAACAAGACCCAGAAAAATCCTGAACCTAGTTTTCATAATCACAACCCCCCCTTCTCTCTCCCACCCTAACACCTTTAAAACACTTTCACAAGCCCTTCACATAACTGACCACCTTCCTTCACAAAGACATCCTCTAAACTTTGAATTCCTGCATCAAAGACCCTAGCCATAGTAGCTGTTGGTTCAATTTACATATCTTATTTATCCTAAAATCAAAAATCAAAAATCAAAAATCAAAGTCTACGTGATATTCTCCCATGCCTGCTCCCAATAAACCTAGTAAATCAAACAGTATGGCTAAATCCTCAAAATATAAACTTGAGATTCCAATTTCTTTACTTTACCCACCTTTTTCGCCACAAACAATCAGAACATAAAGCAGACAACACCACCATATATATATATATATATATAGAGAGAGAGAGAGAGAGAGACACAGAGAGAGAGAGAGAGAGAGAGAGACCTTGAACAGCGCCCATCTCCTTCTCGACCTTGGCCTGCATTTCTCGAAGAGCGCCGGCTTCTTCTTCGATTTCCTTAAGCCTCTTCTTCATGTCCTCCAACTCCTATCCAAAAAGAAAGCACCATACAAACCAAATTACATATGTCCGCACACACACACACACACACGGATGTTGATTGAAAGGAAGGGTGAGGGAACCTTGGAGTTGGGGTCTTGAAGATCCTCTTCGTCGACCCTAGTAGACATCTCCACGTCGGCGTCCATCTCGCCCTCGTCGGGGATCTCTCCTCCGTAAACTTCGTGCTCTTGCTCTTCGTGTTGCTGCTCCATCTCTTTTAGTCTTTTTACTCTTCTTTTGTTTATCAGTGTGAGACCGCCACTCCAATCCTTCCTATTCCCTTGGCTATTGAGCTTGGGATCGGGTGGTCCGGGTACAGAGTGCACTTTTGGGGGAGAATCTTCAATTAGGGTTTTAATGGATCGACACTCGGCAGGGGTATTTTCGGATTCTTCCTCTGTATCCAATTCCTCGTAGTAAAAGACTTTGGCCATACTATGTGAAATTCATCTTTGCTTCACATCTAGGGATTACTATTTGATTTGTTAATTTTTCGTATGCATTTGAGTTTATTGATTAATTTATTTTTTCATATAAAATAAACATTATTAAAAAAATTTATATTTTGTAAATTGTATTAATTATTTTATAAACATCGCAATGATAGAATAATTATTCAAAAAAAAAAGAAGTAATATATGACATTTCTCTTCTAACTAAGGATATAATAGCTAGCCTTTGGTTGGTACCATAGATCACCTCTTCTTTCCTAAAAGGAATATAAATGTTCCTAAAAGATAAGGATATAATTGTTGTGCTCAAATTTACTTGTCAAGAAAATTAGGGAAGAAAAGTAATCTTAACATTAATGTTAGAAGGATGACTCGTGTCTTTCTTGTATTATCCTAAAATTGATAAATTGATCTGGCTTTTTAAACTACCAATGGATTTATTAATTTTAGGAGGATACAATCATACAAAAAAGACATGAGTCTTCTTTTTAGCATTATTTAGGGTGCGTTTAAGATTGTGATTTCGCAAAAATAATATGCATTTTTAAAAAATATCGCAAAACGTAAGACGTTTGGCATTACGATTTAAATTTTTAAAACACACTTAATTTAAAATAGGAAGAAAAAAAAATTGCGATTTCTATAAGCAAGCTAGGGAATGCTTATTTGAAAAAACGCGAATTTAAACCAAAATCAAGATTTTGCATAATAAATATTTGATAAAAAAAAATGTTTTTTAACATAGTTTACCAAACGCCTTGCGATTTTAAAAAGTAGCAATTTCAAAAACACAATTTAAAAAAATGCAATTTTTAAAAATGCACTTTTTAAATTGCATTTAACCGCAATTACAAACAGATCCTTAGGCTCGTTTGGCAACCTAAACAAGCCCTCAATCTTACCATAACATTCTTTTATCTTCGCTTTTTATGAGGGAGAAAAAAGTAAGAGAAAAAAATGTTGGGAGTACTACACCAAATTTTGACAGGACCACCATAACAATATTTTTGTAAGTGTCTCATTATGCCTTGACTCATTTGGTCATATTAGATTAAACATCTTTGATCCCTCTCGAGTTCAATAACTAAGAGTAATGCTTAACCTTTGAAGAAACATGGTATACCTACAGTTATGTTGCAACATCTAAGAAGCTACACAACCCGCCGACAATGAATACAAATACAATACAGATGTGTTCCCAAATAGTCTTTCATTCGCCCTAATGTTAATCGCTTTCCTACCAATGCACTTTTAGACCGCATCATACATAAACATAAAGAGCATGCTAAAGTAGCATACACTAAAACATCAACCTCGTGATGTAGTCAAATGTCAAAGAGGGCATAAATAAGGTCATTAACTATGGCCTATGGGACTCACATGGTGAGGAAGCATGGATCAATTCATGTACCTCCAATGTTGATCGAACAATAACATGTATTATGAAATATATGCTACAATGAAGTTCTCATTTCAAAAGAGTGCATGTCTAAGCTCAATACGCAGTATAGATTTTAGTCTAGACTTTATCGAAGCAGCTTAATCTAAGACCTCCATATGCTTGTTGTCTCAAGCGCCAAATTAAGGTATTGCATTTGACTAATTACATGCTACATGGATTGTGAGCTATCTATGCACGGTTTTAATAATAATAAATATATCATCTTAGTCCTAGCTAATGCGACATATGTATGTGTCAAACTAACTATGTATGCTACATAAACATTAAGGGACACAATGTTTCATCTTTGCTTACTACCTAATCGCCAGAGGCAATTGTTCGTGTGAGTGAGCCGATCCAAGCATGTTGACTACCTCTTTCTATCAGCTTAAGCTTTTATGATAAGTAGTAATTTAACATGATATAAGAGCAAAATATCTTGAGTTCAAACCTTAACTCCATCATTTACACACGCATTTCAACTAAATATTTCAAGTGTTAGCATTACCTATTAAAAGAGAGTTTGAGTCAACACGTGAAGAGGAGTATTAAAGTACTAATTATTAAATTTACCTCTCTATCGACTTATATTTTTGCGATAAATGGTGATATGGTAGTAAAGAAGAATGCCTGCCATGCCAAGAATTGTTATTATTTCAAAAATTATGATTAAAAAAAAAAAAAACCTTTTTCATATGAATGCTTGGTGTGGGCTTATAAGAAAAAGTCAGCTGGAACAACGCCTTTGTTTAGTGGGAAGGCATTGACATATTTCATATCAATTTGGTTGATGTTGCCACGAGAATCATGAGCCCCACAAAGTGAAGGATTGGAAAGGAGTAGACAAGTAAAAGGATTCATCTATAAAGCTTTGCAATTACTCACTCTTAACACTTTTGCTTCATTCCAGTCAAAAAAGTTCACTGCCCACCAACCCCCCACCCCCTTGGACTTGTTCATCCCAAAAAGCATAAAACAAAAAGGTCAAAGCTACTCTATTAGGAAACTATTTTGGGTTCTCAAAAGTCTTTCTCAAATATAAATTGGTTTGGTAAGGTTGTGAGAAGTGTTTTGGATTTTCAATTTTGAAATTTTGAATTTTTTTTTTTTTTAGAAAGGTAGAAATTGAGAATTGATTTGGTGGCCACATTTAAAAAAGTTTGGTATGTAGGTCCATAAAAAAATTACTATGTAAACTTTTTGAAAGGTGTTTGTAAAAAACCAAAAAATTGAGAAATATTTCTACATAATAATAAATTTTTTTTTTTTTTTAATGTTGCTAGTGGTGATCCGACGGCCACCGCATAGCTGCCGGACGACCTTGATGGCCACCGCATTGCTGCCAAAAAGCCTTGGTAACCACAACTTTTTTGCGACTATGTTGAGAAGTGAGTTTTTATATTTAGAAAGAGTTTTTAAACTTTTATCAAAAGTACGACTTGACATTTTTTAAGAAAAAAAGTCAAATAAGTATTTTTTGAGGTTTTTATTTTTATTTTTTATTCATCAAAATGACTCATTTATACTTTGCAAAGTTTTATATGTACTAAAACTATTTTTTAAGCTCTTCAACGCTATTCTAAACACGCTCGCGATGCAATTGCATATTTCAGTTTTAAGTTTCCTTTTCTGCACAGAATATGTTCCCATTATGGTAAGCTAATTGATGCAGTTGACAAATGGAAGATAAAATGCAGAACAAAGACAAGGACCAGGCAATTTGGCTAGAGGCTCCACGTGAAATTATGTAGAGGTCCCAATTCGATTCTTTCATATATATCCTATAAATAGACTCTCTCTAACTCGTAGTATTTGCAACATCAATCCCTTCTAGCCATGAAATATTGGAGATGAAGAGAGATCTAACATGAGAATAAGAGTCTTGTTTGGTAGCCAAGGATGACTTGCTTGCACTTTTTTAGAGGTTTCAAGCGTGTGATTATTCATTTATTTGAGCATAGAAAGAAACTCTTGAATGGCTCGTGGGCAAGCTTCCTGACTAATCTGATAGACTCTTTTTTCTCATGCTCGGTCTTCTCTTCTTCTAAGCAAGCTCTCAACATTTTTTTTTTATTTTTGTTAGTGTTGATTTGATGATTAATTTTTACTAACACGATATTCTGAAACATATCGTAGTAGCGGGGTCGAGCATGAGTTTAAGAGGAAGAAAGAAAAAATCAATGATGTTTGGTACCCAAGGATGGCCTACCTTCTCCTCCAAAGATGTTTAAGCGTATGGTTTAATCCCCATAACTCTTTTTTTTTTGGGTAATTAACTAGTTTTCAAAATTCAATTTCATATCCATGTAACTTTGCTCAAATTTTGGACTTTGAGAAAATAATTTCCTCTAAGATATTTGCTTGGCTACATGTTACCAAACCCTATCAATTGTGCCATGAGTCATTCCTTCTAGGGGTGTAAATCCAGTTTTGATTATCAGTTATTGGATAAAACCGTTAATTAGAATCGGGGTAGACAATTGGTCAATTTTAAAAACCGAAACTAGTAACCAGTTACCCAGTCGGTAGCCAGTTATCTGGACTAGTAACCGGGTCTTTAAAAAATTAGATATGTTAGGCCTATTTTGGATATTTGACATATTTTTTTAGCTTAATTTAGCCCATTTTTTTAAAAAACAATTAGGACTTTTTTGACCTAATAAGCTATGCTTTGTTGTGATTGTTCAAAAACAAAAAACCTGAAGTAAATGACATTGTTTGACATTTTAAAAAATAATATATATAATAGTGTCCAAAACAGGAAAATGTTCAACCCGACCCGCTTTTGAATAAAAAACTAATTTCACTTATTTGTTTCTCTTGAATGTAACCAAATTTTTAGTTGATTAGTCAAAAGCTATAAACTAAAAAGAAAATAAACAAGAAAAGTATTACTTTTTTTCTTTCTCAGGGAAGGGTTTGATCAGGCTCTTGCAATCCGACTCAACCCGACCCGACTAGATAATACACCTCCAAATTATCCGAAAAGTTACAACGGTCGAGTTTCCCTCGATAAAGAGCAGAAATCAATTTGCGCGGGAGATAACAGACCCAAAGCCCCTCCTCTATCCCTCCACTTTCTTCTTCTCCTTGAGAAGAATTCTTAAAGACCCAAAAAGAAAATCGAATCAAATTGTTAAAGCAACCTAAAATGTCGAAACTTCCATCAGATCGGTACTCTCCCACTCGCCTCATCACTAACCCCACCACACAATACGACTTTCCGGTACTCACAACCCCCCCTACCCATTTTTTTTTTTTTTCCTTCATTTTCTTCGTAATCAAGAACTTTCTTTTTTGCAATTTGGTTACTGATAGCTTTGTTCTTTTGGCATTTGGTATTTGTCAAGGGAGACCGGTTTATACCGAATAGGAGTTTGATGGATCTTGATCAAGCCCACAGCCTGTTGACAAGCCGGATCAAGAAAGCTTGCAATCCCACTAATTTTAATGTACGTTTGACCATTCTTGTTTTTTTTTCTTCCTTTTTTTTTCTTGTAAATCATTAATGGTTTATTCGCATTACTGGATATTCAGTTTTTGATTTAGATTCATGGGTTTTTGGTTTCTGTCCAAATAGATAAAAGGGTATTACCGTTCTTGCATTTTATTTGGTTATGTATGGTGTAAAGAATATCTTGAGAGCTTCAAATGAAATGGTAATGTTTTTTTTTTAAATTTTTTGATCTCTTATCTTTTCTTTGCGCAGGAGGTATACCGACAGAAAGTGGAGGAGAAGCTAAGCTTGGATTCAGAAGGTAGACCATTTAGAATGTTGGTTTTTAGGGGAAGCCCGAAATCAAGTAGAAGATCGATTCGTCTAATTGATGAGATGCGACGGGAGGAGTTGGAGGCATTGGATAATAGTACAAAGCAGTGTCAACTTCGGCATTTTCCCAAGGTAC
Organism: Corylus avellana; assembly: GCF_965113065.1. Classification (NCBI taxonomy): domain Eukaryota; kingdom Viridiplantae; phylum Streptophyta; class Magnoliopsida; order Fagales; family Betulaceae; genus Corylus; species Corylus avellana. The sequence goes on from NC_142498.1 coordinate 17,682,313, forward strand.
TCGTTGTATTCTTTTCTTAATTTCTACTAATTCCCTTGTAATTTTGCTTATTTAGATTTATGTTATTAGGATATACTGAGAATTATCCTGGAACTATGAAGGAGAAGAGATAACTGTAAATAGCAGTGCTTTTGGTCATGATACTGCTTTTAATTTTATGGCTTGATTTGGAGTTATAGGAAAATTGAAACCAGTTTGCAATAATCATGACTGTATTTACATTCTATTGCTTGTGTTGGAGCTTCAGACTTAATAGAGGACACTGCATTCTGCTGTGTATATCATTTTAGCTTATTTGAGATTGAAGTTGATTTTGGTATGCAGATTAATTTTTTCATGTTTGTGGGTTCAGAAATATTTGGAACTGGGAAAAGAAAAGATATGAAAACTGTATAATCTAATGAGAAGTTTTTCCTACATTAACAAATGAATTTGTAAAAGGGGTTGAAAATTTAGTCCATTCATTGTTTACACTGTTCATTTCTGAGATAGTTTATTTGTGTGTGTGTGTAGAAAGAAGCTAGGATTCTGGATGCTCCAAACATTGTGAATGACTTCTATATGAATATCATGGATTGGGGAAGAAACAACGTTCTTGCCGTTGCTTTGGGCTCAGAATTGTACCTGTGGAAGTCAGATAACGGGAACGTACAAAGGTTGTTGCAAGTTGGTGCCAATGACTACCCTTCAAGTGTTGCCTGGTCGGAGGATGCCAAAACACTGGCTGTTGGATATTTGCATTCCAACCTTCAACTCTGGGATGCCGAGACTTCTAAACTTGTCAGTGCTGTGTCTCTGTGTGTGACTCTGTTCTCTCATTTCTGATAGGAACATATGAATTTCATCATTAATTATGTTAAATCACCATTTGTTTCAAAAGCTTAATCGGATAGAAATTGATAAATTTAATCGTTTAATTTATATTCTAACATACTGACAGGTTAGAAGCCTAGAAGGTCATACAGGTAGAGTAGCAGCCACCGGATGGAATGGTCAAATTCTAACATCAGGAAGCCAGGACAAATCCATAATCAACCATGATGGTAATTCAATTATTCTATTTTAAGGATAATAATTAATTGACAGAATGAGATGATTCAATTACACATGCTTTGTTTGGCAGTTCGAGCAACAAATAATATGACCTCGCGGATACAAGTACACACTGAAGAAGTGTGTAGTTTGAAATGGTCAAGCAGAGGCAATATATTGGCAACTGGTGGTAACGAAAATCTGATATACATATGGGAATCTTCCAAAATGAGCTCATTCAATTTCTTGCATCGTTTCAATGAACATTCCGCTGCAGTCAAGTCCCTTGCTTGGTGCCCATATCAGTCTGATGTACTTGCCTCTGGAGGAGGCACAAAAGATGGCTGCATTAAGATATGGAATACACAAAAAGGCACCTGCATCAGCAGCTTAGATACCAAAGCTCAGGCAGGTTCCATGGTTTCTATGCTCTAATTTTTCATTTGAATTTCAAAATAAAAGATATCAGGACGAATAGCATAGATCATATCATTTTTAAGGTGCCAATGAAGGTGGATCTTGGTTGGAAGGGGAATAGGTTGTTAGATTTGTCGCCTTCAGTTCGATCTAAGGTCCGTTGCTTCGGCATCGGTATCGGAAACTCATAGTCAACAAATGCTATTGATATGCCTCTGTAGTCTCTCTTTTCTCATTATGTGCGGTGCCTTTGGCTTTATGTATCCAGGTATGTGGACTGGAGTGGAACAGGCATCACAAAGAGATCATGAGTGGCCATGGCTTCAGCGCAAGTGAGAATCGGAACCTGCTATGCTTATGGAGGTACCCATCCATGACTAAAGTAGGAGAATTCAGGCGCCATGCTTCCAGAATCCTCCACCTCTCTCAGGTTTGAGTCTGCAAGATTTTATCTAGAAATTTATTCCCATAGAATTTGGATGGTTCCATTTCTGCTTTATATCACACCCAATGAACAAAATTCATCATTAAAAAACAGGGCAGTTTGAAGAATGGCAGCCATCATTACAAATAGTTTACTGACAATTCAGTTTACTGATTTACTACAGAGCCCTGATGGTTTAACTGTGGCATCGGCTGGGGCGGATGAAACTCTTCGCTTTTGGGATGTTTTTGGACCACCGAGTACTGACAATTCAAGACTCTCAGAGCTGGAAGGCCTTTTGTCTCTTAAAACATCACCCCTAAGATGATGGGAACTGAAACAATCGGTTTTCTCAGTCTTGGTTCCTTCTTTTCTTGTTATCTATATGCTCAGTTTTTGCACAAAAGAGCACAGTGAATCATTTTAGTTCCTTTTCTAGGTCAAGAGACATATTGCATTGGGTCTTGGAAACAAGAACATGAAAGAAACACAAAGAATTGTGATGAAGAAAAATGTTGTTATATTCTAATTATTGTGCAAAAGATTGCTGACAAACCATTTTACCTAGTGTACCTGCTCAAGCTGACCTCTATATCACATTTAAATGAAAAATAAGAGAACCAACCAAAAGATATTTCTCAATTGACTGTCACAGCAAAACAAACTGAATTCATTCGGCCTCCGAATCATCAGTACCACTGTCCACATACATCTCAACAGCTTCTTTGTCTGCCTTTCTCTCCGCTTCATCTCTTTTCTTCCTTTCTTCCTCTTGCTCTCTTTCAGAAGCTCGAGCCTTTGCGATTTCAAGTCTAGAACTGACTGCTTCCCATGATACAAGCTTCTCCATGAAGATTGATATGTAATCAGGTCGACGGTTCTGTTAGCAGAAAACCAACACAATTGCCAGATTTTTACTTATATGAGTCTATTAGATTGAAGAAACAGATAATTTGTTGTCAAAAACTGTATTTCATGTTTCATAGCTGAGCCTCACCTGAAAGTCAAGGTAGTAAGCATGCTGTTGAGACAAATCACATTTAGAAGGAAAATCAGTTCTCAGGTAATAATAGTTGTTCCCAAACAGAAGCTTACGAGTAAACACGTTAAATTAGGAGCAAAGTGTAAAAATGATAAGTACCTCCCAAACATCAATGGTAAGGAGTGGCTGCAAGAAATCAACAAATATTAGCAGATGTAACAATGAAGGTGAATTAGGAAGATTATAGTCCATCAAAATACTTACAGAATAGTCCCAGACAAGTGGATTGACAGCATTGGGACTCTTCACTATCACAAGCTTTTTGTCCTCATCAGATGGACGAGGATTTACTGCATTTCCAACATCTAGTCTATTCGCTTTATCTAGAGAAATGAAAACAGCATGATTCATTACTCCCTAACAAATTTAGCTACAGAATACTACAGCTCAACTAAGGAAATTTGGAACAAAATGAAAAAATTGCCAGGCTAGGAGGCAAGAAGCTACTCACAAGCAAGCCAGGCCCAACCAGAACCAAACTGTGTAGCTGCAGCTGACTTGAACGCTTGCACAAATTTTTCATAAGACCCAAAGTCCCTTTCAATCAGTTCTAGAAGATCCCCAACTGGCTTTCCTCCACCGCCTGGTTTCATGGATTCCCAAAAGAAGTCATGGTTCCAAATCTGCAGATAGGTAAAACGTACTAGTTGGGAAACTTCAGCAAAGAAACCAATGTGTGTGTGTGTGAGAGAGAGAGAGAGAGAGAGGGGGGGGGGGGGGGGGGAGGGGGGGGAGTACTTAAGTAGTCTAACAATTATGCAAACATAAAAATTATACGTGATAGATTGATACTTCAACTAGTAACCATCTGACCTTTAGCTTAAACAATTATTATAAAAATTAATGAATTAATCAATACAATTATATAATTCAAAAGTAAAAAATATCTTCACATCAACCTCACAAGCTTTAAAACTCAAAATCTTTTTAAAATAATGACAAAATCATGCTTCTGCATAAGCACAGCATACCTGAGCTGCGTTGTTGAAAGCTGGAAGAATATCACCTTTATTGTATGATATAACTATGACATCTTCCAATGACATCCCGTCTAGCTCTGTTCCTACAATTTGTTTGTTTAAGTTCTCCACATAGCCCCTGTGGTGCTTCCCCCAATGATACTCCAGGGTCTCTTTGCTCATATGTGGCTCCAAAGCATTCTGCCAAGAGTGAAATAATTAAATAATTACCGTTGGCTCAAATTTGTCAAACAGTTTAGATAAGTATAGCATGAATACTTCACCAATATCTCTTACAGTTAAAGTTGCAAGAGATCATCAATATTTCTCTTTTCATGAAGTTTAATTGCTGTTGACAATGGACAAAGAAAATTGATATAAACAGTTTGTTTATCACACATTTGGCACTGGAAAGCAGTGAAATCATGAAGCAAGAGTAACCGACTGATAGGCCCGGCTTGATGACATAGAAAGATTTCTTGGATGCTAAATCTGATTCAAGATCATTTTTGAGCTGTATATATGGATACTAGAAATTGGGGCACACATAATGCATATCTTTCCAAAAAAAAGATCATGAATTTTGTTCAATGAAGTTTTATTCGTTAAGAGAAAATAGGGAGACAAGGGAGTTTGTGGCCACCATCTGAAGGTAGTCCTCGGGAGAAACAGGATAGGGGAGATTTAGGCGATTCTTCCGTTATATATCCCACTTAAAATTAAATTTAACTAATATTAGTAATGACATTTTTAATTAATTATCTCCTCAATAGCTGAATGAATAAGGTTTGTTTTAACTGTATAGATATTGGTTGAGGTTTTACTTGTCCCGCCTACAGAAAAAAACATGGTGGTTTGATGTACAAGAGCTTAGTGAGGTTAGGCTTGGCAGAAAACAAATTCTGGAAAGGAATTAAAGAGTCTTTTTATAGGTTTAATCAAACGGTTTCCAGTCCGGTTTGCTGCATTCAGATGCCTTTTCCAAATGAAATCAAGTCTGGTTTGCTGCAGAAATCTTGTTCAAGTCTACTCAACCACCAAAACAAAGCAAGATGCAGTAGAAGTTTCAATATAAGCCATAACTCAATTAAGCCTATACAAATAGTCGAGATAAGTTTCATGCAATTATAACAACATAAGCTCTAAACAAGGCCATCAAATATGACCCAGAAAAAAGATCTAATAAAGCCAGAGTGCACAGCAAAGATCTAGGTCAATTAAGCACATTCCAAAGAAAAATATACAAAGCCAATGTTGCATTATATTATGAAAGTGTCAAATGTTATATAGTAGGACTGTCAAGTCATGCCAAAGAAGGATCTTCTTGAGGCTCATGATCAAGCTGAAGGTGGGCTAAAGCTACACAAATCGAGACCACGTAATGCTAGTCTTGCATTAAAGTTGGAGAGAATTCAAGCTCATTGAAAGTAGAAACACGATTGAAGGTCCTCTCACTAAACTCTAGAACACAAAAGAACCCCAAAATTAATATATGGCATGGAACATATATTCCCATATAATACATTTGGCAAGCAGGTAAGTTAGTATTAAAGTGAAAGACATCCAAGGCCAGTGCGAGCAAAATTTACACTATAACCACTAAATTGAGCAAAATTTGGTATAATTATCTCTATTAAAATTGAGAATGATGATCATGATAAATTAAGCTGAGCTTGTGCCCAGCAAATTTTTTATAAGCCAAATGAAGCCTATACCCATAGAAATTTTCATAAAATATGAATTAAGATGATAGTCATGAAAAGCCCAAAAGGCATCCAATGTCACCTGCAGGAACAGGAAAGATCTAAGCTTTTCCAAAGCCCATAAATAATATATATTACAGCAGTATTTATAAAACTAGAATCATCAAATCTTACCAGTGGATATGGAGGAGGCTTGAGATCAAATTTTGCAGTAATTGCCGGCCCACTTTTCCTCTTACAACGTCGCTGTAGCTTACAAACATCAAAATGTTTCTTTTAACCAAGAAAGCAAGAAAAGAAAAAAAAAATGGCATCTCAAATATGTAACACAATTTTTATAGATATCCCATTTTTTTGCTAACATGAAACCATACTCTTCTGACTAAAAAACATAATGCTGAAGCTGAAAGCAGACCTCTTTGTTTGTCCATCGGATGGTACGAGGTGAACCCGGAATTCCATGAAGCCCTGTAAATTAAACTTAACAAATGTAAGAGAGACAGAGACAAAGACACAGACAGAATGCTGTATTAGGAATGTCGACGACCTTGGCGAGGAAGAAGGGCGCACGTTGGCCAGGTAGAGGCAGAGGATGCTACTACCATTCCTTGTGTTATCCTTTTCCTTTTCTTTTTCTTCTTGTTGTTTTCAACCGGCGCCAGAAATCTCCGAGTTTGAAGAAGAAAAAGAATTGAGATTTGAGAGGGAAGTACAGTTGTGGTAGTAGTTGTACTTCTTGCGCCCAAGAGTGGAGGTGTAGTAGTACTTCCGTCCTTCACTTCGAAGTTGGGCTGGGCTGGGCTTCAAGATTGAGTTCAGTCGCCGACATAATCTCCAACGCTACAAGTTTGTACTCCGAGTACTGGGGCTGACGGCGGAATTGGGTCCTTTCCACGTAGCGGTCTCCATGTAACGTTATTATTTACCCAAAAAAAAATATATATCTTTTATACCCGTTTTACAATCCCGAATTAATAACCGACACATAAGCGAAAACATAAAAAGTGCATAAAAATAAGTTAGACTAAAATATACTAAATTTTAGGGTGATAAAATCTTTAAAGGGTTAACCTTTCACCTCTAGGTTTTAGTTTTGAATCTAAAGACGATTTTGAGGCATTAGAAACGGGTTTTGAGACGGGTCACTACTGTTGGGGTTTGAGGAGTTCACCGCCGGCCAGACCTGTGGGTCCAGCGAGACCCATGGCGTGGGTCCGTGAGTCTGCCAGACTCGCGTCCGTCTCGCCAAACCCACGCCATGGGTCTAGCTTGGGTCTTGTTGGCTACGGGTTTTTTTTTTTTTTTCCTGATTTGGTGTGATTGTTCTCACTTTTATTTTTTTTTACATTTTTTTAAAAATTGATGATGTGTCACATAGTAATTAGAGCCTGCAAAAATGATGTTATCAAGATGAACACGATAGTAGGGGCTTTAAAAATTTTTTTAAAAAAATCCTCACAGTAAAGATTACTAATTAAGTATAAAATTGTTGTCTGTATATTTTTTTTTAAACCACAACCTTATTACCTCGAATCATAATGCACAGGAACATTTAAAAGAACTTTACATTATTATACGGTAATAATATTACTTACATTAGATTTTTATACCAGCTTTACATTCGTTGATGTGCCGTGGTTTTTTTTTTAAGTAATTGATACTTTTATTTTTTTTTAAGTGACTAATATGAGAATTGCCACATCAACTATAAAGCTCGTGTTAAAATCTAGCGTAAAAATAGCATTGCTCTCAAAACCTGCTACAAGTTGTAAACTGAAAAACTAAACTGACTACAGTAAGAGCTTGTTTGGGATTGCGTTTGAAAAATAGAGCTTTTAAGCTAAAAAAAGCTTTTGACAAAAGCTTCATTTTTAAGCTTTTGTCAAAAGTGCGTTTTGACAATTTTTAGGCTTTTTAGACCCTTAATAGCGCTTTTAATTTTTTTATCAAACATGTACTTTTTTCTTCAAACGAACTTTTTGAGTGTTAAAAACACTTTTAAATTTCTCAAACGCAATCTAAGTCAATTCTTCCAAAAAGTGGAGGCATCCTATTGGCCTCATGAACAGAAATTCATACACGCATATGGTCCATATCATCTTTCTCCTCCACGCATTTGTAAAATTACTACATTTTTACAAATAAATGTGACTCCGTGGCTCAAAAAACATAAGTATTAAGACTATTTTATGACTTGAGCCCTCTTTTTATCTTTGAAAAATCCCTTTAACTAGTGTTTATTAAACAATTATTAGTTACACATGGTTTTTATAAAAGAGCTTAGGGTTAAAATTACTTTACCCCATTAAGTTTCAAGGATTTTTCAATTTGACGCTTAATGTTTAAAAATTGGCTATGTACCCCTTAATGTTTTAAAAAATTTCAATTTAAACCCTCTATTATTAATTTCCGTCTAATTGGATAGAAATTAAAACAACAAAGGGTAAGTACGTAATTTCATAGATTTCCATCTAATTTGACGGAAATTAGTAACAAAATGTTTGAATTAATTTTTTTTAAAACATTAGGGTTCGAATTTAAAAATTCCTGAAACTTTAGAGAGGTAAAGTGAATTTAACCTAAGAGCTTATTAAACGTTGTAGCTGTTCCGCAAACCACATATAAGAGAGGTGAATACATATTTACTAAAAATTCATATTTGTTTTTTTTTTTTCACATTTTCTTTACCATGTATATAACTCCACATCCCTTAATAATTCATGTTATGATAATGATCTTTTTATAGACCAGTAAAACAATTCATGTTATGATAATGAAAACATAAGTTCAAAGCATGCACAACATATATCGTATCTCATGTTTTATTTCAGAAATATGTTATAATGCAATAAAAAGATCATTTTTAACCCATAAAAGTCTTAAGTGGTAAAAGGTCATAGGCTCATCAGTGGGTGGAGTCACATCAACTACAAATGAGGCCTATGACCTCTTACCACCTATGACTTTTATGGACAAAAAATGATCTTTTTATTTCACATAATCTTTTAAATATGTTGGGGAGAAAATCTCTCATAGCGGCCAGCTCCATTTTTTTTATTCTTATTTGCCATATGCCATTACCCACTCACCTATTGACATGTGTCCACCTTTTTTGCATCTTTGGATAAAAAGAAAAAAAGAAAGGAGAATGGCTCTATTCTATTGGTGCTTCTTCCTCCCCACACACCTCACTCTCCTCGGAGGGACTCCGAGAAACCCTCATATATATATATCCATTTCTTAGGCACTCTCACGCCTCTCTTTCTCTCTTATCTCCTCCCTTTCTCACACCTTTCGCACACATTAGTTCGTTAGAATTTAGAAGTAATTTTCTATTATTTCTTTATTTCACAAATAAAAATGTTAATTTAAGCATCAGAGAGTCTTCAGCTCTAACCGAAAACTATCTGACATTGTTTTTGTTTTGTAGGAATCTCATTGCCGCATAGAGAATTTGTCACAACTTAATCATCAAGAAAATCACCGAGTAACAAAATTCTTAGACCAAAAAACATACCAACAAACTATAATAAGTGAATCCTCCTACTTATTTACTGGAATTTGTTAAGCGTATTTCCTCCTTAACCCTTGAATTGTTAATATTTTATTCCTCTACTAACTTCGAAGTGTTGAGTTTATATTTCAAAGGAAACTCGATCCCATCAAATGAACTTCATCATTTTTCATTTTTCATGTTCCAATAATTTTAAACCTACCATTTAAAGAGAAATCCAAAAACAAAATTTTCTCAAAATCCAGGATAATGTAATGGGTTAAATACTAAATACCCCTCGGGTTTCGAAATTTTATTTTTATTTCCCTAAGGTTTCATTTTTATCACAGGAGGTCCTTGTGGTTTTGATAATAGACCAAGTTAGTCCTCCATCAGTTGACCGTTAGTTGACTTAACGGAAAACTACGTGGACCAATCAAATGTTGACACGTGGCATCTACTTAATTTTTTTTTTAATAAAAAAAATGTATTTAAAAAAAAATTGGAGGTGGCTCTTGGCCATTTGGGGGTGGCTCGGCCACTCCCAATTTTTTTTTTTTAAAAAAAATACATTTTTTTAATTTTTTAATTTTTTTAAATTAAGTAGATGCCATGTGTTAACATTTGATTGGTTCACGGGGTTTTTCGTTAAGTCAACTAACGGTCAACTGACGGAGGATTAACTTGGTTTATTATCAAAATCATAGGGACTTCCTGTGATAAAAATAAAACCCTAAGAGAATAAAAATAAAGTTTCAAAATCTTAGGGAATATTTAGTATTTAACCCTAATGCAATTTTGTCGTTTGAAAAAATCTCTAAATTTGGCTGACTCACTAGATGCCCCCAATCCATACTTGACTTAGCAACTCGCCCTAACCAAACCACTAGCGAGTGACGCCCCTGCCACCATGGCCTGCCCCTGCCGGGTAAATGCAAACAGCACGCACGCCGCGTACCCTGTATCAGTGCTCGCCCCTGCCTGTCTCTAGGAGTAATGATACAATGCACGCGGCGTGCGTGGCACGCCCACGCACGCCAGTGCAAATTTTTTTTTTTTTTTTTTTTTTAAATAATAAAAAAAAAATTTGTGCCTGGCGTGCATCACTGTTGATGCACACCAGGCGTGCAATGTATCGGGTAAAGATATTGAACACGCCCGGCGTGCTTCAACAGTGAAGCACGCCGGACGTGATTTTTTTTTTTATTATTATTTTATTATTTTAATTTTTTTGAAAAAAAAAAAAAAAAAAATTTTAGCCTGGCGTGCTTCACTGTTGAAGCACGCCGGCGTAACTTGTATCATGACTCGCAATGTATCATTACTCGTCTAATAATCAGCGGATAACATCGTCAGCGGACAAAAACTGTTTGGTCTTAGCTCCAACGAAAGGGCACCACAGAACCTTCATCCATGGCCCTCACCGCCCCTTTCTCCTCCCCTCTTCTCCTTCCATATCATCGTCACCATGCCCACCTCAACCCCAACCCCAACCCAACTCTCTCCTTCAGAGGAAGTAGAATCAGGGCTGTTGGGAACATTGACCTGCTGGGTGACTTTGGGGCCAGGGACCCCTTCCCAGCAGAGGTGGAGAGTCGTTTTGGAGAGAAGGTGCTGGGAAATGCAGGCACCGATCACAAGATCCTTATCCCCAACCTCTCCGCGCTCTCTCTTTCCCAGCAGCAGTGCGCCCCTCTTTCTCCTTTCCAAGCCCCCATGACCGCCGATGAGGCTCAGAAGCTCTTGAAAAAGGTCAGTTTTCAATACCCATATGCTTTGAATACCGATGAATCATATTATTTCTTATCATGTTTTCGTCTTTATGCATGTATGCGTTGTTTTAGATGAAGTTAGCTTTACCCGGATGATGTGTTTGATAAATCGCCTTTGCCGTTGGTTTAACCTGTTTGTTTCTTTTTATACATTTAAAGAACTTATCTGAATCCTCAAGTCTCCTGCACTTCATTATGCTGCGATATACAAACTGATTGTAAGAGTGAATTGCACTATCAAAATTGATTTATTGTATTTGGGTCGGTCCAAGAAGTTCAAATTGTTTTCATTTTCATGCTCGTAGAGAGTAGGGAACACTGTGGCATCAACCTTAATTGGGGACCGAGCTGAAATTAGGACTATGTATTTATCATTAGCGCGGAGTTGTATACCAATATTGAAAAAAGATTGGATATCAATCACTTTAGCATATGGTAGAACTTGTATACATAGAAAAAGGATAGTAATTAAATTAAAATACTGAGAATTAAATCATTATTCAAAAAATCAAATAATTGGTAAAAAGTAGACACAAGTTAATCCCAAATATCGCAAATGGCATACAATTTTTTTTTTCTTTTAGCATTTTCAAGAAATTATGTCTTTCAGTAGCTAATAAAGATAAAGAAAAAAAAAGGATTATTGAAATTCTTTTTTTGGTGAAATATCTGTAAGTGATCATTTTCTTTTAGGTATTTGAGCTGAAGACACAAATTAATTCAACAACAGAAGTCAAACTCAACATCAAAATCACATACAAAATAAAACAAAATTTTAATAAAAAAAGAAAAAGAACCTTGGCTTTTGAGCTGATTTTCAGTTTTGGAATAGTAGTATATCTCCATACGGTCATGGTTGATGTTGTTGCATTGTGTAGAAAAGCATGAGGAGATAAAGATTGACTGTTTCTCATTTTTATTACAGAGTTAATTAATGTGAAAGGCTTGTCAAGGTAGTTATATGAATGGCAAACCTAATTGGGGTCTCTCTTGTCTACTTGCTTTGTACTTGGGTTGTGCTCCTTTGCTCTCTCTAATGAGATTGATTTACTTATATATAAAAAATGAATTGCAAACATATATGAGTAATAGTAGGCTCCTCAAAGACTTTTTGTCAAAGGTTTGTTCTATAATCAAGTGAAAGGTGGTTTGCACATGTTAAAAGTTTTGGAACCCCCTTTTTTTTTCTTTAACTTTTTCTTATTAAAAAATTGATTTTTATGAATTTGTCAGTAGGTGGTTGGCTGGAGGCTACTAGATGAAGAAGGCGGGCTTAAACTTCAATGCTTGTGGAAGCTGAGAGATTTTAAATGTGGGGTTGAACTCATCAATAGGATTTATGATCAGGTTGCAGAAGCTGCAGGGCATTATCCAAATATCCACTTGGAACAACCCAATCAAGTTAGAGCTGAACTTTGGACAGCTTCCATTGGTAAACCTCTAAACTAAAATATATTTCTTGAGTCAATTGGAAAAGATTCATCTATTGTACCTCATATAGCATAGTCCAAGTTCATTTTCTGATTTTAATTGCATTGGGCATGGGTAAGTTCCATATTTTCCTGCATGGCCCTTGAAAGGATTCTATTTGAATTGCAGGGGGATTGAGTATGAATGATTTCATTGTAGCAGCCAAAATAGATGCGATAAAAACGTCGGATCTTGTCCCCAAAAAAAGAATTTGGGCCTAGTTGAAGTGCTATGTTGCTTGCCTGAAGAAGCTACAAAAATTATCTTGCCATTAGGGTTTTCCTATGCCGTAATCTCGGTCTTTATGAGAAAATGTACTCGTAATCTTTTTGGTACTTCTTTTCCCCTTGTGTATAATTATCATTGGTTTAACAGTGAAAATTATCTCGTGTACTTTTAAGTGCTTACGCTTTGATGTAACAGTAAAAATTATCATTGAATTTTGGATGAATTAATCTTGAGCATTTCTGATTGTTATACTCTATTCCATTTGTCTCACTTCATTACTAGTGGCTTTTGGTGACAAGATATTGAAGTACCCATCAGATGTATGCAACTTAGGGGTGAAGTCCTATATTAAACAGCTGTCAGTTGACATTAAGCATTCTTTGTGCTTTTTAAAACTCAAGTAATGGAAATGATTCACTCAATTTCATGTGTGCTTCATATTATGCTATAGTGTAACTGTATATATCTGGAGACATTTTCCTCCAATTCTCTTTTTGTCATGCTCTTATCAAAGTTTCCCTAATTCGAGGCATATATGTTTATGTGCATGCAAATGTACACACGTAAGGTTACGACTCATGAAATATGATCTCTATTTCAAATGAAATAAATAGTATTTATATATTTTATTTGAAATAAATAGTATTTATATATTTTTATTAGAATTTAAAGTTGATGCATAACAGTATATATAAAGTCAGTATCATGTTTACCATTTCAAAGCTACGTAGGCATGCTGGATCTTAATATCTAATTTTTAACGAAAAACTCGATTTATTTTTGTGCACATAATAGACGAATCAAAGAACTGTGTAATTTTCCATGCAAGATCGGGGCATTTGGGGCACTACATGGGATTGTGGCAGTTGCATTATAGCATATCCCATTATGAAGAATACTTTATCAACTCTTGTTTATATGATTGTCGGTAGGAATAGGATAGATTAATAAAACATTTCATAGGATTTCTAGTTTTGGTCAAAATGCTGTGGAAGCTAGACATTATTGGTTGACGCAATTTTCAAGAATTCTTTGTCACTTCTTCAAGTTTTAGGATATGCATATTTATGGGCATGTGCTTCCAGCCCGGCACGGTGGTTTTTAAAGGATACAAGTTAATTTATTTTAACAATTCTCAATAAATAACAGCAGAGGAATTCAATGGAGAAAGTGGTCGCTTGTATAGAGACAACATTATGGGCTTACATCGTATATAACAAACGATGAAAAGAATGATCAGAAAAAGAATGAAAGAATTGGATCCTAGAAATTACATGAATAGACTAATAATAAAAGAATTTGAGGGGTGCTTAAATGGTTTCTCTAGGAGGTGTTGCATTCTGGAGGGATGCCTTGGGGAAACCTCTTTGTGTCTGTGCAGTAATTGTAAATCATGTAGTTCTTCTGCACCCATTTAAGCCTGTCTTGATTTGAAGTGTCCATCTCTTGTGAAAGCCAGGAATTAGTAGAGGTGGAAGAAGATGAAGTGCAGGAAGATGCTCCAGAGGACCAAATGCAAGCATCGGCTTTGAAGTTTCTGTAGGAAGCAGTAAAGGGGGCTTGGCTCCAGTCTGTCTTCACAAGCCCACCTCTTGTCGCCCAATCATCAGCATTCCAGAGACTGGAGTATATCCTCATTGGTTGGTTCTTTGGAAATGCAACACCAACCGATTCTGAGTTCTTGAACTCTCTAATGGGAGTTCCATCCACAGAGAATCTGAATTATGAACAGAAAAAATATATAAGCAAACAAAAACACAAAAGATGTATAAAAAGAAAGATGCATGGATAGAAGGAGTTGGTAAACGTACATAATGCGCTGAGGATTCCAAAGAATGGAATAGGTGTGAAAATCTGCAGTTGGGTCAAACCAGAGATAGAACTGTTGCTCTCTGTTGCCTTTGCCTTGGCTAAAGACATTGGTGTGAAGAATGTAAGGATCGCCACTCAGATTTCCCAAGAACTCGAAGTCTATCTCATCCCATGCTGATCCTTTTGAGGATAACTGTATATAAATTAACACACACATTAGTTCAAACTCAAAGGATTAACATAAATTTGAATTGCTGGTTTTAAGAAAAACATATACGAAGAGCTGGTAGAAGAGAACTTACATAGTAAGCAGTAACGGTGCCAGCAGAGTTTCCGGGAACAAGCTTGAGTTGCATATCTATCTTTCCAAAGAGAAACTCATTCTTGGACTGGAATCCAGAGCCAGAGGCTTTGTCTAGAGAGAGGCTAAGAAGGTCGCCGTTGTTGGCCATCTTCCCTCGGCCATCTCCCCACGTGATGTCAAAATCTTGGGACAAGTTAGCAGCTGTGAGAGCCAGGAAAGAGCTAAGAAGGGTAAGAGCCAGAAACATAAATGGAGCGCTTGAAGAAGCCATTGGCAGTGCTATCAAATTAAGCTTTTGCAAGTCTAGAGATCGATGGATGTCGTGAAGCTTGAAGTTTTCATTGTTCGGTATATATAGTGAACAAATAAAGAGAGAATAAAGGGAAGGAAAGGAAAGGAAAGGAAGGGAAAGGAAAGGCATGGGAAGGTCCAGTCAGCAAAGCTGTATACAGTTGTTGGCAGCTTGGGAGATTATTTGCTGTCAATATTGCACTACCAAAACCCAACATCATTTATTTATTTTATTTAACACGTACGCGTTAACATTATTTGCTGCTAAGCTCTCACAACTGGCTGGCAAGTGGCACAGCACCGCCACGACGCATGTATTCTCGCGCTTTCTTGTGGGTGGGCAACAGCCTAGCCCTCTGGATTTCCAACACATATATTAATATTTTTGGGTGCAAGTGCCGGTTCCAACCAATACGCAATAGTCCCAAACCACAACCACTCCACCACTCGAGACACAGCACCTTAATATCATACGTTTACCTTTACTGGTGTGACGTGGTGTCTCCATCTCTATCTCCTAGCAACTTCGTCCATGACTCGATGCTACTTCGCACACTTTTGGGCCCATTTTTATTTCTTCCTCCTTGGAAACATAAGAAGATATGTTTTTTTTACTGCCACAACGATGAGAAGCGTATGCTGCGTCTTTTTTTATTTTTACTACACTCTATGAATTAAAGCTATATTGCACGTTTTTTTTTTTTTTTTTTTTAACTTCACTTTCAAATTTTGAATTATCACGTTATTTGATAAGTTTTTGAACTTTAAAACTTCTCAATTTGAATTCATAAACTTTTAATTGCAATTAATTTACCATCTCTGTCAATTTTTGCTATTAAAACCACTAAAAAGACAACATTACGGTTAAAATTCTTTTTATTAAAAAAAATTGAAAAAAAACAAGTTTTTTTAAAAATGGGTAGATTTTTAATTTATTTTTTTATTTTTTTAATTTGATAAGGGTAAATATATTGTTCTTGTGATTTTATTTTATTTTTTTATAATATATATATATTTTTAATTTTTAATTTGATAAGGGTAAATTTAAAATTTTACAAAAAAGTTAAGGGTATAAACGTTATTATCTCATTTTTAACGTTTAAAATCTGACGGAAAGGTTCAAATTGACTGCAATTGAAAGTTCATAGGTTCAAATTGCTAAACCCATAATTATGAGAATACTTACTGTGATGAGAGAAAAAATGGTTCACCTTGTTATAAATCAGTAATTCTAAAAGTTATTTTTATGTCACTCAATGAATGAAGTGGCTTTAAAATCATAATTTGATCAACATTTAATAATAATTCATCACAAGTTTAATGGTAGTTTTAAAAATTACGTTGTTTTTAAAGTAGAAATGCTTGGTTGCATTAAAAAGTCAATCTTTTGGCCATTTTAATCATAGGTAGTGGCCCATTTTAATTTTTTTATTGTTTAAAATCTTTTAATTTTAAAATCAAAATCAAAATGATTAAAAATTAATAAAAAAATAAAAAAAAAATAAAAAGGGATGGTTGGCCACCTCATAGGGGGTGGCCGGCCACCCCAATTGAGCCTTGGGGGTGGCCGAACCACCCCCAAGGGCCAAAAATAAAAAATAAAATTTATAGGTTTGGTGGGTTTGGCCCTTGGGGGTGGCTGATCCACCCCAAGGGCCATGGGGTGGCTTCGACCACCCCCATAGGAGGTGGCCAACAGCCTTTTTTATTTTTTATTTTTATCATTTTAATTTTGATTTTAAAATTAAATGATTTTAAACAATAAAAAATTAAAATGGGCCATGTGTCCTTTGCCCCCTAGAATTTATATGGTTAAAAGATGGATTTTTTAATGAAACCAAGCATTTCTCTTTTTAAAATGACACACGAGAAACACAATAATGACTTATAGTATTAACTGTTATAAACACTTGAATCAAGAATTGCAAACCGAATATGATTTTTCCTTTATAGGTTGTTCGTTAGTTGGATTTTCCCCCTTCTGAAGCGGTATTCTGATTCGATGCTGGAGGAATTTGTCTAGCTAGCGATGTCTTTGTTCTTGTAGTATTTACCAAAATCACGACCACAAAATTTTATACCTTTGTTGTTACGAGTTGCTTGACTTTCTTCCCACAATGATTCTCAATTGAAATTTAAAGCCTTCCAATTTTTTTAAAAGGGAAATGCTAAGTGTTCTATTCGTGTTTTTTTGGTATTCTCCTAGTCATATGTGAAATATTATTTTTTAAAAATTAAGTGAGAGAAATAAGAGCTAATTTTTTTTTTAAAAAAAAAATAATATCCACCTAAGATTAGAAGAAGGAGGTTACAAAGAGAGCACATAACATTCTCATTTTTTAAAGGGAAATGCTAGGTGTTCTTCTCTTGGTGTCCCCCTAACTACGATATGGCTTTTAAAATTATCTTTGAATTTGAAATTATCATTATTGACTTTTAATATATTGGTGATTTTAAAAGTCACATCACAGTTGAGAGGACACCAAGAGAACACTAAAAGAACACCTAGTATTTCCCTTTTTTAAATGGCAAAATTTTGAAACATTTTTATTTTTTACTTACTTTTAGAGAAGAAAATCATTTGAAATTAAGATATAAGAGTTGAGAAACTAGAAATTAAAGGTCGAACAACAATTCTTTTGGTACATAAATAAGTAAAGGGTTAAATTCACTTTACTCCCTGAAGTTTCAAGAGTTTTTCAATTTAAATCCTAATGTTTAAAAATTGGCAATGTACTCCCCTAATGTTTCAAAAAATTTCAATTCAGATCCTTTGCTACTAATTTGTGTCAAATTGGATGGAAATAAATTATTAAAAAAAAAAACATTAAGGGTAATTACGTAATTTCATAGATTTCCGCCCAATTTGACGAAAATTAGTAACAGAAGATCTGAATTAAAAATTTTTGAAACACTAGGAGGGTACATTGCCAATTTTTAAACATTGGATTAAAATTAAAAAACCCCTAAAACTTCATAGATAAAGTGAATTTAACACATAAGTAAAATAACATAATTGGTGTGGTTAGTGGTTTGAAAGTGAGGAGACCATAATTCAAAAAAAGAGAGAATCCAGTTTCATTTTGCAAAACTTCAAAAATATATTTTCCTTCCAAAAACCCATTTCAGTTCATACTTTCATGTCATAATCGAAAATTTTAAACTACACAAGAAGTGGAGAGTGTTAAAATATTGTTAAATGATTAAATTTACCTCTTTCTATTAGTTTAAACTTTTCAAATAATTGGTGATTTAATATAGTATTAGCCAAATATCACTTGCATTTCCTATTTCAATTAAATATTTCATGTATCGGACTTCACCTATTAAAAAGGGAATTTGAGCCCATATGTGAGAGAGAATATTAAAGGTAGATATTGTCAATTTGGTGGTAGTTTGAAAGGGTTATATGGACTTTTCAAAAAAAAAAAAAAATTGAAATA
Source organism: Corylus avellana (assembly GCF_965113065.1). Lineage (NCBI taxonomy): Eukaryota > Viridiplantae > Streptophyta > Magnoliopsida > Fagales > Betulaceae > Corylus > Corylus avellana. The sequence goes on from NC_142498.1 coordinate 17,700,703, forward strand.
TAATTTTTTCAACCATTCAGATTTAATTTAATTATCTCTTTCTTTCTTATGAAAAATTTGCAATTAAATATAAACCGTTGAAAAAACTATAGAAGATATCTTGTAATTTTTTTTTTTTTTTTTACAGCACCTAAGCCAAATCCCAAATCCGTATTTTCTCCAACACTTTTAACTGTCAATTTTCCGGAGGAAACAACATTTTATAGTAAAACAAATATATCCATTATAAGCTTACGTCCTCCATATCTTAAAATCCTACTTCAAGGTATGACATTTTTCTTTGTTGAAGTCAGGAAAGCGTCGAACACAAGTATAATAATTAAACAAAACCTTAGAACACAATGAAATGCAATCATATTGCAGAAATGGGTTTTCCCGGCATCTGTACATACACTCAAGGCCAGGAGTCACAGTGAAGAATGATTATCAGCCTCTAATATTTATAGGGAGAAAGGCTTTGCATACACATCAAATGGTTCATTTGCAGTTAGCTGTGGTTCCTGCAGCAAGAAACAAACTGGTCAAGGTTAAAAGATACTGTTAATATAAAATCAGCATAGCATTACTTATTCAACCCCAAATGAGAGATTACATTACTCAAAATCAAAAGTTATAGCAACAAAATTTTGAACTCTACTAAATTTAGGGACCAAATTAGAACTTACTCTACATTTGAGGGACTAAATATGATGATTTCCATTCAAAACAAACACTAACAATGACACAATTGTCTGCTTCCATAATACATGTATCCAAATCAATGAGGGAGCAATGAGAATCAAACCTGTCTCAACCCGCCACCGCTCCCTCCTGTTAAAAGCATGGTGAGAAGAGATGTCACTAGACCACCACCCCCTAGACTATCATCGGTGTTTCGAATGGTAGACCGCATTGCGGTTAGCATGGCTCCATAAGTAGCTCCGTGCCCACGCTCGATGGCTTGAATGAAAGAATAAGTCATGGCACCAGTAGAAGTGATCCTTGATAGAGCCTGTCCAGAGAAAGCATAAGCTTTGATTCTTAGCTCACCACTGTAGTTTACTTTAATGGTCAAATTAAACAGATGCCTGAGACTTTACCAGAGTATCTGCTGAGGACTGATCATCATCACAGCCACTGAAGGATATGACTTCCCCACCATTTGTTCCTTTCCACATACCTGTTCTTGGGCGATGGTCCTCCCACATATACCTTCCATTCCTACATCCACACTCCCAAACAGAAGATAGAAAATGTATGAAAGAAGACACTAAATCCTATCAATAGATAGTACACAATGGCAGAGGCTACAATTCATCACTTATTGCATCATGGAAACCATTTAGTATTTTGAGTAACAATAATATCAAAAGGACTCACCTATCCATCCTGCAGAGAAATGGTAAATCTAATACGGTGCCACTATGGCAAGCGTCTATGATTGCGTGGAGCTTAACCCTCGGAGGAAGTGGCCGAACAATCGTTGCATTGATCTCATCATCAACAATCATCCCCTGAGTTTCAAAATCTAAGGGGCAGAGTGTTTCATCATATCCATCCACCTCATCTCCAGTGTAGTTCCTCTGCTGTGAACCATGGCCAGAATAGTGAAAAACCAAAGAGTCTCCTGGTTGACAACCTTGCACAAGCCAATACATTGCCATTCGAATGTTGCTTTTAATTGGACGCCTGTAAGGATCAGTTTCTTCTTCTGCACAGTAACTTTCAGAAAGGGACTCAGATTAGATGTATCGAGCATGCGTGCATGTGCATGCATCATACATGTGTATAAAACATGTAATAATCACTTAAAAGGTGTATAAAACATTGAGCCATCAAGCTTGAAGCAAAGGGCATTCACAAATGTGTTTCTCACACCGTACTGTTAAGGTCATTGCAGTTGACTACACAAGAAGCAAGTCAAATATAATGGCTTTGAAAATTAATTAAAATTCTTTGTATCATCATGTTACAGCAGTCTGCCTTCGATTCTGACAGCCATGTGACAGTAAACCTCTGTTCTAATTTGCTTTAGTTTACATAGATTATAATTGATCTCAACACGCAGATGAGATGAGATCAACATGTATCAGAAAATTAAATTCGACCTCCAAATGAGAAATATTTTTTGGGATGTTCCATCCAAAGGCTTTTGTTAGAGGGGTTTGAAGAATCCAAATAAACATTATTTTTTCTATCCACCCATCAAAATTGAATGATAAACAAAAGCAAGTAGAACACAATTAAGCAATATGTATGCCATTAAATAACTCCCATAAAATATAATAAATTTAATCATTTAATTTATATTCTAACACTTTCCCGCTTCTATGCTCATACTTTCTCCTCACAAATGACACATAATGCGTGAAATATTTAATTAAATTGACAGGTAAACAACGGGAACAAAGTTCAAACAGGAACTCAAAACATGTTTGGGATTGAAACTTTTATAACCAAAAAGAGTTTTTATTTTTTACTTTCTCCTCACAAATGACACATAATGCGTGAAATATTTAATTAAATTGAAAGGTAAAGAACGGGAACAAGGTTTAAACTCGAACTCAAAACACGTTTGGGATTGAAACTTTTATAACCAGAAAGAGTTTTTATTATTATTATTATTATTTTTTTCTCTAAAAGTGCATTTAAACTATTTTCATAATGAAAAAAGAAAATAAAAAAGTACTTCTACAATTTTTACCATGTTCAACGTAACTTTTAAATTACTAAAAATACTTTGTAAGTTTTACTACACAATTCTCTTAAAAGCATTCATAAAAAGGAAGGAATTTATCATTTACTTTAAATTGTAACGCGCGAGAGAGTCGGGGAGAGAGTACCGGTGAGCATGAGAATGGAGGACTCGGGGAAGTGGAACCGACTGACGAGCAAATATTTCATGCACTTGGCGTCGTTGATACAACCCTTGAGCTCGTGCGAGGAGTTCTTGTAGGAAATACCGCAGATGACGGCCCGCTTGCGGCCGTGGACGGAGGGAGAGGGGCCAGGAGGGGCGTGGTTGTAAGGAGATGGAGCCATGGACGGTGAGGCCCCGTACGGGTGGTGGGTGGAGGATGGCGGTGCCGGTGGTGGTTGGAGGCTGCGGGGCTCCGCTATGCGGGTGATGGCATGGCAGATGGCGCAGCGGATGGACTGGGCGCCTGGCGGGAGCTGCAGTGGCGTGCGGCAGTTTGAGCAGTTTACGAGCATTAACATGACGATGGCGATTGGTGAAGATCAAAAAAAGTTGATGGAATTCGACAGAGAGAGAGAGAGAGAGAGAGAGAGAGAGATGTGAAGTGAATCGACGCTTTAGAAAAATGGAGATGGGAAGGGGAGAAGAAAATATGAATTTGTGGTGAAAAGTCAAAAAGTCTTCTCTCCTCAGGGAGAGAAAACTGAGAAAGAGCTTGGAAAGGAATTGCAAAGGGGGGACGGAGATGTGAGAATCAACTTTCCAAGGAAAGTGCGAGACAATCAGACAACTGAGACAACGACAAACCATTTTCCTTTGACTTGCAAATTATTCCCTACTGACACCCACCAATAGGAAAATGTGTTTCTTTCTTTCATTATTTTGTATGTCCTTCACTTTCCCATCATTGTGTGTGCTCTTATGTGGAGGCCTAATGACTAAATTTTTTTTTTTTTCCAAGTGTTTATATTAACACTAAATTATGGGATTCAATTTTCAAGCATGATTAGTGTAATCAATTTTAGTTTTCATTGATGTATTGATGAAACTGAATCAAGTTATAGTTCGGTCAGATTTAAAAGAGTGCCTGTGATAAGATCTTGGTTTGTATTAATGACCTGATAGGATTGAGTCATGCTATAGTTCAATCGAATTTAAGAAAACACATTTAATTCTCATTGCTTCGGCTTTACGCAGCTTTCAACGAGTAGATGTTAAATTTTTTGTTTTTCCTTCTTGCGTAATTTTTTCTAACAAAACCAAACTGGAGTTTATTGGGTCGGTTGGTAGTGAGTTTGGAATGATTGTGTGGGCTCCAAAACTCATTGAGCTCACCGAGTTAGACTTCCCTACGAGGCAGCTCCAAATCTATGGATCCTAGCCCTTCAAATACAACGTCTTTGAAGCGACAATGACGAATAAGAAGAAAATGAAAAAGCGATTGAGACCATCCAATAGTACATGCAAGTTAAAAGGACAAATTAGAAAAAAATAATAATTACAAGTTAAAAGGACAATTTTTAACTAAGAACTATCATTTTGTACATTGAATTAATTTGAGCCTCCCAGATTGTCATTGGAAATTGGATGTTAAATAGTTGGGAGAACTTTACTTTAAATCCTTGAACTATCATACGTTTTGAAAAAATCTCTTAAATTTAAAAAACTCTCAATTTCACCCATAAACTTTTAATTTGATGCAATTTATCTCCCTCTGTCAATTTTTAAACATTAAAAGTGATAAAATTATCATTATACCTTTGCCTTTTTTTTTTTTTAAATTTTAATTTAATTTAATTTAATTTTATAATAAAATTCTAAATTTATTCTTTATTTCAAAATAAAAATAAAAATAAATAAATTTATTATCAAAAAAAAAAAATTCACAAGGTGACCCACGGTTGGGCCACCTTGTGACTTTTTTTTTTTCATTTTTTATTTTTTTTTCATTTTCTTAAAAAAATTGAAGGGTAATTTTGTTTTTTAGAGGTTTCCGTTAAGGTTTAATAGCAAAAATTGACGAAATGGGTAAATTATGTCAAATTGAAAATTCGAAGAGCGAAATTGAGAGTTTTTTTAAATTCAAAGGTGTCTTCTCAAAACTCATGATAGTTCATAGGCCTTCTGTAAAGTTTCTCCTAAATTGTTTTACTCTATTAATTATTAATTTTACAATTTATTCTTTTTGTTTTGTATTGTTTTTTCACAAAAACTAATTCAAACTTTAGTGGCTTCATTTACTAATTGCACTTTGTTATATTCATATTGTGAATAAAGATCATTAATTATGTGAAATTACATAAGAATATTGATGAATAAGAAGAATTTCAAGATCATTTTCTAGCCAAATATTCAACAAAATGCAATATTGTGCACATGTTTGTATAAAATGCAAACAAGGCATTCTTCAAATCTTGACAACTGCAAGATAATAAGCAAACAACAATATTGTGCACATGAAATTTTCCTTGGTCACAAGAGACATTTTACAAGGAAACAGCAAACATATTTTACAAGGAAAAAGAAAAACATCTATCTTAGAAACTTCAACTATTACACATTTGGCCATCAGGCACTTGAAATGACAGAGTTAGTTGCCTTCTGATACCTCTTGTAACCAAACGAGTTTCAAAATTTTCTCATATACCAGGTGAAGCAGCGATAATTATTGGGAGTTTTCACATTCCAACGACGAATCCGAGCAAAAACCCTTTTGTTCATTGATTTCCAAGGAGTCTGCAGAATCAGATTTGAGCTCTTCAAGTTCTGCAATGACCTTCGGCGCCTGCTTTAATAACTGTTCCTGTTCTGATGGTTTCTTGAGCACTTCTCTTCTGTCTAAATATTGAAATAATGTTCCAAATAAAGCTGGTTAAGGTCCAGTTCAATTTATTGAGTTGAACACAGCATCTTGAAACATTCACAAACACACATGCTTGAACACTTGGTTGCTCATTCATACACACAGGCACAGGCAACATAGTTTTACAATAACGCATGGAGGAAAAGAAGAAATCCCATTCAAAGAAGGCCTGATTACAGTCAATATACAGGGAGAAGATAGCATAACAACAATTTTAGGATTATACAATAAGTTTCTTTTTCCTTTTTTGAAAATTTAATGACATTTCAGCTGGTTCTAGAGTGGTTCTGCTTAGTAGTTTATTAGTGGGTGAGTGTTCAAAGTACAACCAATCAGTCATGGTGTATTCATAGTGATATGTTACAAGTGCTGACTTATAACATGAAAGGATATTCTGCTCTCCATCCTTTCTCGTTTGCCCGATCAATGCAGCTTTGTAGTTTGACTAGCTCCCTCTCAATCCACTGACAAAAGCACTTCCATATAAGGCAGAAATGATCACAAGAAAAGGACAGAAAGAAATAGTTCTGTTCCTATTGATAGAACTCCAGAGATAAGCTGTAGATGAATATAGCTCTGCAAGCTTTTATATATATAATATATATTTTTTATTTTTTGGAGTGGATTTTTCTTTTTTCTTGGGGAAGGCGGGAGGAGAGGAATAACACATTATATATATTCTTTAGGAATAACATAATGTATTTTTAGAAGCAATAAATAACATTAATCAAGGAAATTTACATGCTTTGTTATATCCTCATGCAGACTTCTTGCCTTCTGTTCAAGCTCCACCTATCAACGTTACAATTGGTTTAAGAGCTTGCAACTTTTAACCATCTCTAAGAAAAGACACAAATGCTTATGAATAGAACAACTTACAATAGTAGGTTTCTTTAGCAGGCCGGTTCTAACCATCTTTCGCAAATCCTCACATTCTTCCTGCAAAAAATACCATGCAACAAAGTAAACAATGTTCTTCGGAAGGGGCGAATTCATATGAGTGGAAAGTTTTGGAACTTAATCGTTACATATAAGTAGTGAGGAAGAGCAATAATGGCAGAACAGCAAATCTTGTAAGTTAAGACCGATAGAGGAATGATATGCAATATCTGTCATATATATAATGAACCATTTGTTTTATTCATGAAATCAGGTAGTTGATTAAAAGGTTTAGTCATTGATGAGTTACATGCATGAACACATTTTTGTGTGTCTACACATGCCTAAATTCGCATTTGTGCACTGTGCCAGGTGTTTAATGGCTCTGCCCATGTAAATGCTGGGTACATTTAATGGAATCTGAACATTGGCTGAGTTGATTTAAGACAGACTCTTAAACAAAATGATTAATCACAACAAGATGAGCTTGTTTGCTAATGCTTTTTCGACTGTTTTTTGCTTTTTAGTAAAAAATAAAAAAGCATTAACAAACAACTCAATACACAAAACACTCAAAATTACTCACCTTTATATCACAATACAATCAAAAAGCAAAAAGCCTTTTAAAAAGCATTAGCAAACGAGCGCGATTTTTCTCATGAAAGATAAAAGAATTTACACAAGAGGTATCAAAATGTTTATAATAATTTATCACTGAAATCTCAAATTTCTACATAATTAACAAAAACTTTTGTAGCCAAGTCATACCTATCCTGCTTTGAAAGGAGGTCTTGGATCCAACCCATGGAAGGGAAGGATTTTGGGAGTGGGGAGAACCATCCCCCAGTTTGTAGCCTACTATTGCTGTTTGATGCAAAAAAAGGGAGGATTATCACAAAAGTAAAAATGCAAAAAGAAGCAACAATATTAACGCTAATGCGGGCACTCAGTCAGAATATCCAACTTGCCTTTCCTCATAATGTACTCCTAAGTTCTAACTTGGACCTTTCAAAACATACTATTGATTACTTTTTGGGTTCCCACTACATTTCAATTTATTGATGGTGGTCTTATTCCCACACCATGGGAGTAGCCAAAGTGGAGACTCTTTGTAACTGTAAGTTGCCATAACAATTATACCAAAACAAGTTTCTGACAAATACAACTAAATAGTCACCGATGACTATAAAGCACCATGGTCCTTCAACAATACTAAACAATATGTTTTAAACCTCAAGTTGTTACAAACAAGTTTACCAAATAGATTAATGATTAAGGCAATCACCACAGTTTAAGTCACCTCAATCACAATATGCAGAAAATAAAATAAATATAGAGATTTGGTGACAAAGTGAAAACCTTCTGAAGAATTATTCAAAAGTAAAACCGCTCTGGAGGGCTAGCGAACCCCAAAGGTATCTACTATGTAAACAAACTCTTCGTTTCTTCCCATACAAATAGTTCTTGAAAAAATCCAATTTGCATGATTTCACTCATTTCAACAAATTCTGCTTTGAAGCTAAAACATATAACGCTTGCCTAAATGGCTAAGTCATATATGCCACAAGACAGTACCATCAATATATGATTAAATGATTATGCCGAAGTGGATGTTGCAACTCCACGTGTAACTATATTCCTTCTTATAAAAATTGTCAATTTTCTAATCTTTCATTCCCCCAAAATACCTTCAGTTATTTTCACAACTTTATCTCTAATTGAATAACTATAGTCCAAAGAATCCAATGCGCCTAAAAATATATGATTTTTCATACAGTCTGGAACATATTAAACATTAATCAGTGTTCCCACAACCCCAACAAACATCCTGACTTTTTATGGTACCTATTCCGATAGCCTTACACATAGCATCATTACCCATCAGAATAGTACCGGCATTACAAGATTTAAACGTCTCAAACCATTGCTATTTGGACACATGATATGAGCCAATGCAATCCAAAATCCTAGAATCTAAGAGAGAATATGTATCTAAAGAAACTAAGAGAAAATCTATGCAAATCTTCCAAATCTTATTTCATTACTCTGCAATCCTTTGTAGTACCCTTTTATGTGACTGCAAAATCTTTTGTAGTGTCCATTTTTTGAGACAATAATAGCACTCCACATCTTTTGCATCTGCCAAAATTCTTCATCCTTTACCAATCGTGACTTAGACCGAGATTGCCTACTTTTGTCATTCTTCCCCTTAGACTTACCGCTTTCGCACTTTGGCTCAGACCTTGCCGCAAGCCTATCATTTTTTTTTTTATAAATAATCGAGATATCATTAAAAGCATAGGGTGTTCCCATGTACACAAAAATTATACAAGAGATGTTACCCAACTAGAAGGAGCAAAAAGAACAACAAAATCATTATAATTAATCACCAAAGAAGAAACATAAGCAGTTGTACAAAAATACAAAGTGTTAAACAATAAAAACTTAATATTCTCTAAAGTCCTCTCACGATCCTCAAAACACCTATTGTTCATTTCCTTACATAGACACCACAAAAGGCATGAAGCCACCATCTTCCACACAACAAAACTTTAAGTGTTGCCAAAAGTCCACCAACAAGCATAAAAATTGACTACACATCTAGGTATAACCTAAGACAACCCAAATCGATTGAAGAAAACATTCCAAATGGAAGAAGTAACCTCACAATGAAGGAGAAGACGGTCCACATACTCCTCATTCTTTTTTCACATACAACACCTATCGACCACAATGACATACCGCTTCCAAAGATTGTCCATTGTAAGGATCTTTTCCAAAGCCGCCGACCACACAAAAAAGGCAATCCTCAATGAAACCTCAGCCTTCCATAAACTCTTCCAAGGGAAATGGAAATCATCGTGACAACCCATGACCTTGTAGAAGGATTTAACACCAAATAACCATCTTTTGGGAAGGACCCACTACAACTTGTCTTCCCCTTCCCATCTCATTCTGACTAAATACAACATCATGAAGAACGAGGCAAAGGCATCTACCTCCCAATCCTGAGTCGCTCTAATAAATATCACATTCCATTGAATGGCACCTCCAAAAAAGCCCAGGAGAACCACAACAGGAGCATCATTTGTGCAAGCAATACCAAATAAAACTGGAAAGGCATCCTTAAGGGCCATATCCTCACACCAAATATTACGCAAGAATCTAACCTTGAAGCCATCTCCCACCTCAAATCTGATGTGACTATGGAACTTCTCCCAACCCCTCCTAATATTCTTCCATAAACCCACCCCATACGTTCAAGTGAATGAAATGATACATGTGAAGAAAATCAGAAAAGTAACAATCTCAATAGCTTTTGGATTTGCTAAGCTTTTAAAATGATATCATAATATTAAGAAATATCACTTCCAAACAGTTTGGTTACCTCAGTGAAGTCACCATCAGAAAGCATAGCAATGTGAATGTCTATTGGTGCATTAACTGCTTGCAGGAGAATTTCACTTGAGATTTTCTTTATGCCTAAGAGGATTAAGAGGAAAAAATTTCAAGAAAAAAATAAATAAAAGAGAGAAAGATAAGTAACCATTTAAGAGAACATAAACTTGAAGAGAACCTACAGCTTTCTGTTGAAACAGTATTAATATGATAAACAGAATATCATATTGCATCGTATTAGATAAAATTAGGAAAAAGATCTACTTTATAAAAGAACCTAAACAATCCAAAGTAGAACGCAATCCAATCTGCCATCACCAACCAAATGCCAGGACCAAATTTCCGAGTACAATTACCTCTAACTTGCAAGAGTTTATGAGACGTCCAGTACTGATAGTCTCTAGGGTCTGTTTTGACTCTCACAAAACTTCCCACTACCTTGTGTTCAAAACTTCCAGGCTGCTTCAGTAGCCTTTCTACTAAGCTTTTTCTTAAGTAGACAAGTTTGATGTTATCAGCAACTATAGATGCAAAGCAGCTTTGCTTGGCTGTAAAATTGACTTCCTTTTCCTGATATTTTCTAGACGAGCTTGATGTCTTCTGTTTCTTACATTCAACCATATCATTTTCATTGTTTTTCTCTACCAAAAAGCTTTCATCTTGATCCTCATCATCATCCTCTTCTGATTGCTCCAACTTCTCAGAAAAATGAACCTCCAGAAGATTATATATTTTGTACTTATCCAGTGATCTTTTTCTGAATATAGAATAGAGCATTTTGTCACAAAGAATCTTCTTCTTCTTTTTTGGGTGAAAAAGATTTTTCTCTTGGATGTATCCTGATATGATAGAGTCCACATCATACTGCGAGAGTTGTTTGGTTGTATCCTTACCAATGGATGTGAGGAACTCAATGAGAGGTTTTGATCCCCATCCTATAAATTGTAGTGCCTTGGAACCCCTCTTTTTTCCCATTGCCTTCTGCTGTTCTATATCACTGATGTAACAATCATGGATTATCAATTTATTATCTCCCTTGGCCTCGCCAATTCTAACTGAATTGGAGTAGCACTTGTGGTCCTCTCTCTTCTTCTTTAATTGGGCATCGGCGAAATACGCATTATCAACAGTCAGGCCTTCCTTTTCCTTTATTATATCCCAATATTCCTTAAATAGACCTTCATACGTCTCTCGGTCTTTCAAATCTATCTTTCCCTGCAATCATAAGAAACAAGATTAAAACAAGCATATTTTCCCCTAACCAAAAAGAGAAAGAAATTTATGAAGAGAAGGAAGCTGAAGAGAGATGCTATTGAAAGTAAAAGACACTGAATGAAAGTCCTGCATTTAATACATCATAATGTATTGTTGCTCTTCATTTAATAGGAAACAGTGAAAGGTTTACTTTGAGAATCAAATCCTACATTTTAAAATGTTTAAAGCAGGTTCATAGGTAGATCGAAACAAAGATAAACTTTTCAAATTTTTTGGCCATCCCTACCCCAGTTTATACTTACTCTCTTGAATCAACTTTTAGATTACTGATTCTATGAACATTCTTCTCTAAACTACCAGTAGAATTTTATAACTCAACCCCTAAATAAAAATGACAAGAGTAGATTACAGAATTTGTATTCTACATAGTGTATCATGAGCTAAGGTAGGAGCAGCTGCTAATATTGTGGGGTTAGGGGTCTCCAAAAAAATTACAAAATTAGAAAACAAAAGGCCCTACAAAAATTTAACACTGGGTGATATAGAAAAGATTGCAGTAAAGAGATATCCAATAACTTTCTAACAGAGTTGTAATATTCCTATACATACCACATTAGAATCATAATCCACATTCTGTTCTGCAAGTAGAACAAGCTTCAAGCAGTCGTTGCAGAATCCTTTCTTCCCTCTAACAGGGGCAAACTCAGCAACATCAATGCAGCTTCCACATAAGGCATTTGGACAGCAAAAGCAATGAAATTTTGCAGCCTTATAGCATAAGAAGCAAGAATGCCAATCTGAAACATAATTTCATCACTTGTGAATCTGGTATTTATAAAATCTCAGAATGTGAAACAAGTATGAAGAGAAAAATTAATGGCATTTTTTTAATAATGTATGATGCTGTGACACGGAAGTTGCAAGGGAAAACATTTTACATGGCACCTCAAAGTGCATTTTTGTCATATCATTGCAGAGAACACAAACCATCTGCGTCTTTATTTTTTCACTGTGCCTACACTAATTATCTTGGGAAAAATACCAAAGAAAATGTAGATTAGCAAAAGCTGCCAAAAGGTTGCTTGCATATGAGAGCCCCTGTGAGAGTTTGGAAAATCAATACTGATTGGTCCTACTCTGCATTGAAGGGTGCGACTGTTTGCTTTGACTACTAGGCTCTGTAATTGCATGAGCTGAAGGACATACAGATGCCTTTAAAATAGCACCTGACCAGAAGATGTGATACTGTGACCTATTCTATTGTTGCTAAGAAGCTTCTTTGCAAACCTTTGTGGATGTCCATTATAAAGGTCAAAACTTTGATGGCCGAATCTATTCATTCTTGAACACATGTTGGAAGATGTGATATTTTTTCATCACAAGACCAGAACTTTGATTGCTGAAATTACAAACTTTCTGGCAGTTTATTCCTTGTAAATACAAATAGCTCTTCAGGGAAACAAACCATGTTTCTTATTGATTCCCGGGTCCGTAAATGTATAGGCCAGGGTTTTTGCCTTCTCAAGGGCCTTTTAGAGAAGTTTGAGGATATGATTTGAGGGAGTCCTCTAGTTGAATCTTTCACAGGAATGTCAAATAAAGTTCTTCCTTTTCTGTTCGCATTCTTTTGATTATAAAAAAATTCCAACAGATAATTAACAAGCGGATTCAATATCATCGTGATAGTTGTGAGCGACTTACCGCAACTCCAGTGGACTTTAGTCTTTACACATGAATCATCCTCTCCCACACATTCCGGATGGTAAACTTTTAGACAATCCCTGAAAGTGTTAAGAACTTAAGACATGTTACTGAAATAAGGCCGTCCATAAAAGATGCAAAAAGCATTTATCAATGTATTAGGAGGCACAGATTAAAAAATTTGATCAGCCCTAACAATTGTTAACCCTCGATCTTCTGGAAAAATTTAGTTGCAATATAAAAGTAGAAGAAGCTATTTTATGGGTTATTTGATTCTGAGAACCCAAAACTAAGATACAAATGGTAACCATATACAAGCAGATATGGAAAAAAAAATGGTCCTTGTGTACATGTTCATCATTCATACAAGAAATTAACGAACAATATGCTTCATTAAGAGTCACATTCTTTGATGCATATGTCAAATTGCATCATCTTCTATGACTTTAATAGCTATGAACTCCTTTGCTCCCCCACAAAGGTAACAAAACCAGCATACTTTAGAACAAAGCAAGTTAACAATCAACAGTTGAATAAGCCATGTTAAGAGAGAAGGCAACTGAGATGACCCGCGTAATTTTTGTCTTTCATGGTTTTGTAAATTGAAAAGATAGAAAATAAAATAATATTGATTTTATTTAGTAATTTTGTTACAATCCCAATTCTTTTCTGGCATCAGCTAATCTCAGATAGCTTAAAACTTATTAAAATCGATGTCCACCGAAAACACCATCAAAAAGTCTCCGAGAGATAACTCAATCCGCTGTGAATCACGTTTCACGTTTCATGATGCAGAGGTGACTAATTCAAATGCCCCTCCCCTTCCCTTGTATGGACGTGTTAAAAAATAAAAACACACCATCAAAACAAAATAAAAAAGAAATCGAAGCACATGCAAGCAAGGCCAATGGGTTAAGCGCTACATTTCCCAGACAAACCCATGATATTGAAAGACCAAACTACCCTTGATCTCAGGGAAGGAAAATGGCTGTTTTCTGCTTCATCACAATCAACAAACACCGACCTGCATTTCAAGAATCAACCACTTTTAGTTGTGAGAAACCCACCCGTAGTCGCAGATCATTAGCGCTCCGCCATCTTTGCACACGAAGCACCAGTCTTCTGAATCTATCTCTTTGATTATCTTCCTTCGCTTCTTTTGCTTCTTCATCTTACACTCTTTCTTCTGACTATCCCTGACAATTCAAAGAGAAAAAGGACAAAAAATCCGAAAAATAACGATTAAACCAAAACCCAGAAAAAATTAAAGCTCTGATCACTAAATAGAAAAAAATTATAGACAAAATGCAAGCACTTTTCGCTCGGCCTCCGACAAATAGTTCAAACTCCAAATGGCCGGTCGGTTTTCCAAGTTCTAGTCTGAGTGAAAACCACAGAAAAAAAGAAAAAAAAGAAAAAAAAAGGGAACTAGAAAGCAGAATTATTGCGACAGAAATATAAAATAAAAGTAAAAAGTCTTTCACATTGATTAAATAAAACAAATTTTTGGCATGCAAAAGGCAAATACTTCTGCTCTGTCAGTGTCGACCCACTGTCTAGTGTCTACTGGCTCTGGCTCTGGCTCTGGCTCTGGCTCTGGCTCGACCTTTCACGGTAAATGCAATGAAAAGAACTCACTTCCACAAATAACAACATGGAAGAGAGCTCGTAATTCAAAACTCTCCGACACGTGCCTTTCGAAAAACCAAAACATATATATTTTTTTGGGTGGACTCTTTTTTGTAATTTGTCTCACTCATATTAAGACTATCTAGTACTGGGCGTATTTATTTTTAATGGCAATACACGGAAACAAGATTAAACAGGAGATATTTACACGGTTTGCACGGAAATGGGCACTTTATGGATGTTTTTGATTCAGTCCAACTTAATTTGAAGATGCTGCAGCAGCTTCTGAATGTCAGCTATGATGGGGGGAGAAGGTCCAATTAATTAAGAAAAAAAAAAAATTTAGCCAAAAGACAGGTGAGGGAGATTGACTGTAGTTATTTTACTTGAATGTGATCATAGTAACACTTGTCTATTTGCAGTTACATAGAAGGGACATAAACGGTACAAACTACAAGCGCTCCTTCAAGTTCAATTAAGCCATAGTTTAAATCAACACATCAGTGAAACTCTAAACAGTTAATACAGGCTTTCACAATCGGCCAGTATAATTTGTAAATTAGTTCAGTCATGCCAAGCCCTGGTGATTTATTTGGACCCAATTGGGCAATGGCTTAGTAGATTTCACCCTCATCTGGGATTTTGACTCAATATTTGATTCTCCTCATTAGTCATAGCAGGTTCCAACACAAATATTTAACTTATCATCCAAAACAAGGTTACAAGTTGAGAAAATATTACTAAAGTAGACATAAGTACAAATATCTTCTCTTTGATTAAGGCAAGTTCCATCATGAAGTTAGGGTCTCTAATAGTTAGGGTTTAGATTAAAACAAAGAAGAAAATTTAGTGAACAATAAACCAAGAATGATGCTTTGGTAGTTTAATGTTGTTGGATGGGTGGTTTGGAGACTAAGTAGGAAATAGTATATGAAAAATCAAATCTAACATTGGTTGGACCTTGATATAAAATTGCTGGGAAACTAAAATGAAAATAGAAAAATGAGAAAAATTTAGGCATCACACCAAATTTCTCAAAGTACTACGCTTGGACTTTCCTTGACATCACACCTTGGAGAAAGATTGCTTAATTCATACATCCTTAAGATCTCATTACTAATCTTAGCCCTTACCCAGTACCAAAAAACAAACAATAATATTGTTGGAACCAAATCTAGCAATTCTAAGGAATGTTGCATCTATACCACAAATTACGCCAAATGTTAAACCTAGAGAAAATTAACTATAACCAACCAATTTATCTTTGCCTATTCAGCCTCCTTCTCACAGCAGCCATAAAATGAAGGTGTAACAAGGAATAATCTTGTTGTGCCATTCAAGTCTAAGCCAGAATAAAACTAGTCTAGTTTCTGTGTTAAATCATCATTTGTCTCAAAAGCTTAAATTTGATAAAAACTAGTGAATTTAATTAATATTCTAATTTTTTCATCATGTGTGGGGTTAAACTCAAATCCGCATTCAATAAGTGAGGCTAATTACACATGAAATATTTAATTGATAAGAGAGGTGAATAACAAAGATAAGATTTGAACTTATGACCTTTGTTCTGATATTAAATTACCATTTATCTCAAAAGGTTAAATTGATAAGAAAAAGTAAATTTAATGGCTAAACGTTTTGGCTTTTGATATTTGGGAAGGGTTTCTGTCAAAAACTAAAATGGAGAAAGAGAAGAAAGCTTGATAAATGGTTGTTTTATGAGATTTTTCTAACTTTTAAGGAAAAGTTAAAAATAGAGAGTGATGTAAATCGGAAAGTTAAGGATTCCATAAAGAAGAGCAATGATTTGCACATTACGAGTCCTACTAAAAATGCTATATCTAGAGTTTTAGACTTCGGATTTGAGCAAGATTTGTGGTGTTGGAAAGCTAACTCAAATATTTATAAAGTCATGTTTCACGAGAGTTTGCTAATTCCAATGTTTACTAGGTCAAAAGAACCTTCGTTCGCAAACAGGCACTGGCCTCTTCCGGAAGTCACCATATACGGTAAAACCCGAGACGTCCGTTCACATCCCGTTTGCAAGCCATCGGAACGGCCCTATGTTATGTTTCAGTTTTTACTTAGTTTTTAGTTGTTTTACGTACTTTAATTTCAGTTATTTGGGTGACCATCCGAACGTGGGTATGTCCCGTTTGAACGGCCAGTGAAAAAGTCTAAATCGACTTAATTTCCTTTTACAATTAGGGTTAGAACTTTATGGCTATAAATATTAATATATCCTTATGCCTTTAGAAACGTATAGCTTTTGTTTATGAATCAATTTTTATCAGTAAAAAGTCTTAGAGTTGAGTTTCTTCATTATTTTCTTTCAAACCATAGAGAGTATCTAGCATTTAAAAAAGATTTCTTAGATTCTTTGATCGTTTCAAGATCTAGAAATATCTATTTATTCTTTCTTGCTGTTCTACTATATAGCCTACTAAGTCGTGCTGCATCAGAGAGCTCACTAAGAATGCTCTAAAAGAGACTAGCAAGCTAATGTAGTTTGATGAGCTACTAGCTTACGTCGAAAGTCCCAGCACTAGCTTGGCATTTAATGGGATGTAAATTGTTGTTAGTTTTTAAATGGAATAAGATCCTCTCATTTTTAAATGAAATAGATAGTTTCACCATCAAAATTTAAAGTTTTTCTTTTAAATCCAAACACATTGTTCATGCCATTAATTTGACAAACATCTTGTAATTAAGACGGTGGAAATAAAAAGATTATTGGAGATATATGTTTTTCTTTTAAACTTTATATATATATATATATATATATATAGAGAGAGAGAGAGAGAGAGAGAGGGGCGGCAGACCTAGCATAAGACTTGGGGGCTTGACTGCCCCTAGAAATTTAAAACATCCTCCAAAAAAAGTACATAGCCGTGTATATATGAGGTAGACCCTCAAAAATTACTTTCCACCCCTTATTTTTTTAATATATTTTTTTTAATTCATTTTAGTCTCCCACACTAAAATTCTTGATTCTCCTTCAATGCATGAGCAATTGTTGGGCGACTCTTGTCAGCAGTAGTGCATTTACAGCGTTGGAGGAGGGAGCAACCATGAGGAAGCCTGAATAAAGTGAAGGGCGAGGAATGGTCGGGCTTCATTGTCACTCAATTTCTTTGTATACGGGACACGGCGAGAAAGATCTGAACCCGGTCCTGAGCATTTGTATTCTCCATAGTAAACGGTTCTGCAATGCAAATAATCGCTGCTTGATTAATTTCCATAACGATTAAAGATCTAATCGCCTCAGATTAGATGTTTAGAAACGAATTATATTATACATTGAAGTGATGAAACAAATAGAAAATGATGATGGGTCACCTGTCACGTTCTGGGTGTGAGTTATCACTCCATCCAAGAGGATTGACAATGCCGCTCATGGTAGTGTAGGAGTAAATCACTCTGGAATAGGGTCTCCATGCTCTTCCCAAGTATGTACCATTTCCAGTGCCTGTTACGCTGCAATGCACAAACGAGAATCCATTGGTCTCCGAGGGAAGTTCCCCATGTGCTGTGATCGCCGTGAACCCACCATCCCCAGGTACATTTAATACAGTATTCTGTGAAAAAAAAAAAAAAAAAAAAACATCTTTCTTTATTATCAGATAACTGTCTACTGAATAATATTTTTGTTTGATGAAGTTGTCTCATTTTGACATGATATATATATATAGTTGAGATGTACGTACCAAATAAAGAGAAGTGCCACTCCCAAAAATGAAATCGACAGTGCCTTCAATGTAGCAGTTCTTAACGAGATGGTTGCCATGGTCGGAACAGACGGTATCCTGAAATCCTTTGAACTTGCAATTATAGAAGGCAGCCTTGTCGCCAGCGATCCTCATTGCAAGTGCCTGCCCTCCACTTTTGCCGTTCCCAGGCCTTGGCGCAGAATTCTGTTTACAAAAAATCCATTACATGTTGTATATCGTGTGTTTCTCTCTCTCTCTCTCTCTCTCTCTCTCTCTCTCTATATATATATATATATATATATATATGGGGAAATTCTACAAAGATTAATGAACTACCACGCAATTTGAAAATATTCCTCTAAATTTTAAAACTTCTTAATTTTACCCTTCAAACTTTCAATTTAATACAATCTATCCGATCCGTTAGTTTTTTTACGTTAAAAGTGATGAAATGACTTTTATACCTCTAAAACTTTTATAAAATTCTAAATTTACCTTTAATTTAAATTGAAAATGAAAAAAAAAAAGAAAATTAAAAAAAATTGAAGAATAATTTAGTCTTTTTAGTGGTTACCGTTAAGGTTTAACGGGAAAAATTGACGGAGAGGTCAATTGCATCAAATTGAAAGTTTATAGGTGAAATTAAGAGTTTTTAATATTTAAAGAAATCTTATCAAAACGCGTAATAGTTCAAAAGTTCTAAGTGATATATATATATATATATATATATATATATATATATATGCGACAACGTACACAGGTACATACATACGTACCACAAGAATAATGTTTGCAGCAACAAAGTAATTAGATTCGACAACCAAGGTGGCACTATCATCTGTTCCATACTGTGCCGCCGTCCCAGAAGATGTCAAAGTTGGCATATTTGCCGGCGATCCGTAGAAAGTAACAAAAGGCTTAGTCCAGTCAATTCTAATTCTCTCATCGTATACTCCAGGTCCAATATGCACAATGACACGTTTTGTATTCCCCGGCGGAATGCTTTTAATGGCGTCAGAGACGGTATTGAAATTCCCTCCCCCGGTTTTGCTAACCTTAATAACTTTAGAACTATTCTCAGCCGCCACGAGTGCAGGGTCTAGAGTAGCCGCTCTCTGCGTGTAGGGCTTGACAATGCTGTTGAACCAGTTGTCTAGTTGTGACTTGTCGGCGGGCGCCGGCGCCGTATCATCCGACATGACAAGGGATGCAACAAGGAGAATTGTCGTGAGAGCCACATGGAGTGCGATAGATGTCACTTTTTCGACCATTTATGCGTGTTTTGGTGTCTGAATATTGATAATAAGCAAGGGTACTAGGGTATTTATATGCTAGCTGAACCATGGAGATCGAGCGAGGGAATCCTAAATTCATGGTAGATTCCCACGCACGGTTTTTTGTTTCTCATTTGTGGTTTTTGTCATTCCTTCTTAATTAATTATCAGCTAGCAAAATGGACTTCCAGGAGGTTATATATTTAATTTGTTCTACTTCTCTTAATTAGTTGATCTTTCTGAAAATAGAATAGAACATGTTGTCACACAAAACCTTCTTCCTCTTTTTTTTTTTTTTTTGGTTTTTTGTTTTAACAAATGTTAATAGCAATATATTAGCTGTTGCATTTAACAAGTGTTAAATAGCATTAATATATTTATTAACATGTGTTCATAGCAATATATGAGCTGTTGCATTTAAAATGAAGAAAAAAAAAAGAAAAGAAAAAGAAATTCACATCAGCAATGATGACAATGGCGTCTGCACTGGTAGTATATCTTATAAAAATAAATAAAAAACAATAAAAAATAAAATTTTAATTTAACCCGCTTGAGTTGTTGCTAGCTAGCTTTTGTAATTTCTTCTCTAAACTTTAAACACTCTTAATTTAAATTTCAATGTATCAATATCTTTTAATTTTTTTTTTTAAATTTTACCATTGGTTAGGATTTTTGTTAAATCTTGTCAAAATTTTTGAAATGCTCTTTATATATATAAAATTTCAAAGATTCAGGTGTAGGTATTTTTGAAAATTCTAACAAACGCCTACATCTTTGCACATTTTTTTTTTCCTAAAAAAATAGTGGCATTTTGGGAATTTTGACATGCCTTCATTAGGATTTAATGAATGGGTGGAATTGAAAAAAATAAAAAAATGAAAGATAAATAAACTAAATTAATTAAGAGTTTTTTATGTTTGGAGGTGCGCCTTTAGTAACTCATCCAAAGTCTCAAATATATGAGTGAGTTTATCCATGAGGCTTGCAGTAACGCTCGTTCGCTATTTTGTCTGAACGAGATGTTTCAAGGAATCACGACAGTGCTCATTTGCTACCTTGTCCGAAGACTCGTATAAATGAGTGATAAAATTTAGTGTTTTATTATGTTTATTGTAAACTCATTCAAACGAGTAAAAGTGACAAGCTCTCCTACTCGTTCAAACGAGCTGCGACAGATTTGTTAATTGACTTATTTTCAATTTTCTATTAGGTTTGAGAGTTTTTTGCCTATAAATACTTGTACATAGACAATCTAAAACGTAGCTTTTGTATATTTTATCAAATTTCAAATAAGAATTACTTAGAATTTACGTTTTATTTTATTTTACCTCAATTCCTTACTTGAATTCTTGGTTTCAGAAAGGGTTGTGAATCTTTTTTTTTTCTTTGTAATCCCATTACGTCAGGTTGCATCACTCAGGGACGACAGTGCATCCAGTAAGTACGCATGCAATATTTATGTAGTAATTTATTTTATTCAATAGACCGTTAACAAACTATTTTATCAAATATTACTAACTATGTTATCATATTATTTTGCTTAATAGCTATTACGTACGTCCAGCTAGCAAATGTAAAAGAGATAGGAATAAATGCACCAATTGTTCAACTCTCTCAGTCTGAGTTTTCTATGAATTAATGGATATATTTTTTTTAGCTGAAATTTGTTAGCACAAGTTGAAAAGAAATCAGAAGAATAGAGATCTTCCTCGTATATGAAATGCTTTGATAAGATTGCTCAATACAATGTAGATCGACCGTCTTGATGTGCAAGTTTGCCATCTTGGGGCATAAATTAAATTTTAAATTTTGGAAATTAAGGTTTGTACTTCGATTTTTTTTTTTTTTTTTCTTCCCTTTCATGAATTAGCTCATTAAATTGATTGATGTCTAGGGGTCGAGTTGAGATTTTATTTAAAGTAGAGCTGGAAGCACTTAGGCATATGAGATTTTTAAAATTTTGTAGGCTACTGCGCCCACCCTGAAAGATAAACGTGGTACCGCCCCTGCTCATCAAGTTGCTTTGGATATCGTTTAGAGGGCGCTTAAAGTTGTGGTTTCCATAATATTGGGCGTTTAGAGAAGTATTTGTCATGCTAACAAGTCGTGTGATGGGAACAATTGGGTTAATCTAAAGTAATGCTTCAAGGGCTAGGAAGCATGTTTCATAAAATTGAGGTCACTAGTTTAAATTCTAATTTCCCTCCTTTTGTGCGAACATGTCAAAAAAAAAAAAGTTATGCTTTGAGCCGGTCATTTGTATTCTTCTTAGAAAAAATATTACAATAATTACTCCTACTACAATTCCTTATGTCCATTTTTTTTTTTTTTTTTTTGAATCAGTAGCATTCGCTATTCATTTATTGCATATCTTGCAAAGCAGATAAGTCTGCTTGCAAAAGATCACGTATACAGTCCGGTGGGGTATAAAGCCACACCATTTGCATAGTTTCAGTCACAGCCATTCTAGCTAATGCATGGGCCACTTGGTTCTCCTCTCTACGTATGAAATGCATTTCCCAAGCCGGTATGGCCCGTAACGTCAATCGTATATCTGCAGTCAGCTGTCCCCTGTTACTCTCATCTGGAGCTTCTGAGTTCACCGCCCTTATTACAGTTTTTGCATCGCCTTCCAGTTGGACTTGATGGATCCCCATCTCCAGGCAAAGTTGCATTGCCATCAGGGCCCCCATCGCTTCTGCCGCTGAAGGTTCCAGATATCCCTGTCGCGTTTGGCTACGAGCAGCCCACATTTGGCCCTAGTGATCGCGAATAACAACTCCAAGCCCCACTCGTCCTCTCTTGATGTCCACCCTTGCATCCCAGTTGGCTTTAAACCAACCGTGAGGTGGCGCTGTCCATCGATCCTAGCACCGAATTTTCTGCCATTGATGCCTCCTCTGTTTGCTTTCTGTCCTTTAGAGTTTGGAACAGGTCTGTGGCCTGGAGAGCCTGTTTAGCAAGGGACTTTGGGTGTGTGAACAAACCATTGTGGATAAAATCATTCCTCCGGAGCCATATTCGACGAGCTACGCCCACAAATTGTTGAAATTCTGACCGATCACACATGCTGTACATTCCTTCAACCACCTGTAAGAACTCAGGCCCCTCAAAACTGCTCTTTTGGAAACAAACACCACCTTCCGTCCAGACATCACGCACCGCAAGGCATTGCCATAATGTATGAAAAAGAGTTTCAGGCTCCTGTTCACATATTGGGCAGCGAGGATCAATTAGAACCTTGCGCGAACATAAATTGGCTCGAGTGGGCAGGGAATCATGGCAGGCTCGCCATAGAAAATGCTTTTCTGCATTTGGAATGGTGAGTTGCCACAAGTGCCTCCATAGTGTACAATTTCGAAGTGGAACAGAGCTCTCAGCTTTATTCTGCTGCTCACATGCTTTTTGTAGGTGGTATGCACTTCTTACGGAAAACAAACCCTTAGTCGTTCCCCTCCAGATGATGACATCTTCTTGTTCCGTAACACTAACTGGAATTGATTGAATGGAGATAATCTCTTCTCGCGAAAAGATTTGTTCCAACAGAGCAGAGTTCCACCATTTAGTGTGTTCATCAATCAATGTACTCACAGTGGCTGAAGCATCCAATATCCGTGGGGGAGAGATCACTCGAAAAGTGGTCGGGGAGGGAAGCCAATGATCCTGCCATATTCTGATTTTTTTTTTCCATTGCCAACTCGCCACACCATCCCTTCCTAAACCAGGTCACTTGAGCTTTGTATACTACGCCACGCGAAGGACGGTTTTTTTCCACAAACCGCCTCTAGCACCGAACAATTTGGATAATATTTGGCTTTCATTATCCTCGCAATGAAACTGTCCGGTGTTTTCCATAAGCGCCATATTTGCTTCGCCAATAGAGTTGTATTAAAACATTCTATATCACGAAAGCCCATACCGCCAAGAGCTTTGGAGGAACTCATTTTATTCCAATTCACCCAATGAATCCGTTTGTCTCTCTCCTTATGACCCCAAAAAAACTTCATCATGAGGGAATTTATCTCGGAACATAAAACCTTTGGAAGCTTGAAGACACTCATGCTGTAAGTGGGCATCGCTTGGATCACCGTTTTTAATAAAATCTCCTTCCCCACCTGGGACAAAAATTTAAGCTTCCAGTCCTGAAGACGCTTCCATACTCGATTCTTTTTTTCTTTTAAAAGCTCTCGTTCGTGACCTTCCCACTAAGGCAGGCAGCCCGAGATAGGTGTCATATTTTTGATTGATAGGGATTCCAGCTAGCCCTTGTACTTGATCTCTGTCGCTATGGGGTGTATTCTAACTAAAAAAGATAGCCGTCTTATTTGCGTTCATGTTCTGCCCCGACGCCATCTCGTATAAGTGTAAAATAGCTGACAGATGATTCCATTACGATACATTTGACCTGCAAAACAACAAGCTGTCATCTGCGAAAAAGAAGTGGCTTATCTTCGGGCCTCTTTTGGAAGTAGGCACCCCCAACAAAACACCTTCTCAGTTTGCTTGGGTGATCATGGAACTGAGAGCTTCTGCACACAACAAAAAAAGATAAGGTGATATGGGGTCCCCTTGTCGGATGCCCTTAGATGGGGTAATCAATCCACAAGGCTTTCTATTCACTAGAATTGAGTATTTCACCAATGTAACACACATCATAACAAGAGAAATCCATCGGTCGTTAAAACCCATCCGTCGCATTACCGCCTCCAAAAAACCCCATTCCACCCTATCGTACGCCTTACTCATGTCAAGCTTTACCGCCATAAAACCGTTTTTCCCCATCATCCCCGTGTTCATAGTATGAAGTGTTTCATATGCCGCAAGTACATTATCCGAAATGAGGCGCCCCGGGATAAAAGCACTTTGAGTAGGGGCAATGATATTGGGCAAAATCTTTTTCAAACGGTTTGCTAGGACCTTTGAGATAAGTTTATATAACACATTACATAAACTTATTGGCCTAAACTCCGTGACTCTCGTGGGGTTTTTTAGTTTGGGGATAAGTGTGACATGAGTCAAATTCAAATCATGTGGCATCACTCCGACATTCAAAATATCAATAATGGCATGACATACCTCCTTGCCCATAATAGGCCAATTATTTTGAAAGAAGCATGCATTCAGCCCGTTCGGACCTGGAGCTTTGAGCGGCGCCATTTGGAATATAGCTACTTCAATCTCCTCCACAGAAAAATTCTGTACCAATTCTGAATTCATATGGTCAGTTACTTGGCTAGCCATAGGTGTAAGGCATGGATTAGAGTCACCATCCGGTCCCTTGGAGAAAAGGCTTGTAAAATAAGATACAAAGGCTTCCTTTATTGCTTTTGGATTTTCCCACCGCTGCCCCCTTTCATCCAAAATCATCCCCACATAGTTATGTCTTTGTTTTGGATTTGCGCATGCATGAAAGTACTTTGTGTTTTGATCACCCATTTTGAGCCAATCTTCTTTTGCTCGTTGACGCCACCAGATTTCCTCTTTGTCTAATAAAACTTGTAACTCTGTCTGGATGGTCTTAATCTCCTGTAAAGCCGAGAGATCCTCCCTGGTCTGGAGCTATTGAAGCCTCCCTTGCAGCTTGGATATTGCTTCAGGTACACTGCCATACGCCTTTCTCCGCCAGCTTTTCAACTCGTGTATGCAGCCAGCTAGTTTTGTAGTAAGACACGCCCAACTGGTATCAAAATTTGGATAGTGATTCCATGCCGTGTTAATGGCCTCTTGACATCCTGCTTCCAAGGTCCAACTAGCCTCATAAAAAAAACGGGTTCGTCTTCCCATAGCTGCTCGAGGCCTAGATAGAGATAGGACTAAAGCTGCATGGTCAGAGCAAGTAGTTGTTTGCACAGCTACTACAGCATCCGGGAATAAGTTTCTCCATTCAACGTTGGCTACTCCCCTATCAAGCCGCTCTCTAATAAGTGCACTCCCCTCTTGATAGTTGCTCCAGGTAAATTTAGGTCCCACAAAACCTAAATCAAATAGTTCACATACCTCAAGAGTGTTTTGGAAATCTTGCATGAGGTTGTGTTGTCGTATTTGTCCCCCCATCTTCTCTGTAGTAGTCAAAACTTCATTAAAGTCATTGAGACACACCCAAGGGCCCGGGGTCAAAAGAGCCAATCTTTTTAGGAGACACCATGCCTCATGGCGTTTGGTAGCATCCGGGTGGCCATAAAAGCCCGTGAATTTCCAGTCAACCTCCAAAGCCCGATCATACACTACAGCGTTTATATGTCGTTGACTGAAATTTTGAACTTCTACTTCACATCCCTCCTCCCAAAAAAGTGTCAATCCTCCGCTACGTCGCACACTCTCAACCACAAACATGTTTTCGAATCCCAATTTCATCCAAATCACCTCAATTTTATTTTTGCGTAATTTGGTTTCCATGATAAAAACCAAATTGGGTTTCTTTGCTTTCACCATACGGCGAAGTTCATGAACTGTCCGGAGGTTCCCAAGCCCCCGGCAGTGCCAACTTAGGGCGATCATTGCGGTTGGCGGGGCTGGTTTTCAGCCTCCGCCAATCCCGATCCAAAATTTACTTCAATTTCCCCACTGCCCCGAGCTGCTACTAATTCATCACCTTCACTTCCTGTTTTTTTCCTCCTATAAACCGTTCCTTCCAACTGATGTGAGTCCTCCTCTCGGTACTTTCTCTTTGCTGCCATATTTCCCATCTAGGCCCCCCTCATGGATTTCTCAACGTCTGCAAGCACTGGGCCTAAATATGGGCCCCCGGGACTACTAAAGGTCAGCGCCTGTTGAGATTTGGACTCCCTTTCAAATCCCTGTCCCGCCAACCAAGTTCCAGCTGGTGATTTCCGTTCCTTGCCATTTGAATTTTCAGCGAATCCTCCCTTCTTAACTTCCCTTTGATTCTTTCCATTTTTGACTTGATTACACTCCTCATCAAGGTTGATTGATTGTTTTTCAAAATGGTCCTTCATAATACCTACGACTCCACCATTCTCGGCATGCTGGGATTCTGTAGGGATCTTTTTCAAAATCTCCCCAACACTTCTGCCGTGAGTCTCGCCTTTTCCATGTGGAGTTTCAGATTGCCGTCTTCCCCGAAATACCCCTCCTCCATGTTCTTCCCCACCGGCTGCCTTCTGTCTTCTTTTGGGAAGGGTTTCTGTCAAAAACTAAAATGGAGAAAGAGAAGAAAGCTTGATAAATGGTTGTTTTATGAGATTTTTCTAACTTTTAGGGAAAAGTTAAAAATAGAAAGTGATGAAGATCGGAAAGCTAAGGATTCCATAAAGAAGAGCGATGATTCACACATTATAAGTCCTACTAAAAATGCTATATCTAGAGTTTTAGACCTCAGATTTAAGCAAGATTTGCAGCGTTAGAAAGCTAACTCAAATATCTACAAAGTCATGTTTCACGAAAGTTTGCTAATTTCAATGTTTACTAGGTCAAAAGAACCTTCGTTCGGAAACCGGCATGGGCCTCTTCCGGAAGTCACCATATATGGTAAAACCAGAGACGTCCGTTCACATCCTGTTCACAAGCCATCGGAACGGCCCTATATTATGTTTCAGTTTTTACTTAATTTTTAGTTGTTTTACGTACTTTAATTTTAGTTATTTGGGTGATCGTCTGAACACGGATATGTCCCGTTCGAATGGCCAGCATAAAAGTCTAAACCGACTTAATTTCCTTTTACAATTAGGGTTAGAACTTTAGGGCTATAAATATAAATATATCCTTATGCCTTTAGAAACGTATAGCTTTTGTTTATGAATCAATTTTTATCAATAAGAAGTCTTAGAGTTGAGTTTCTTCATTATTTTCTTTCAAACCATACAGAGTATCTAGCGTTTAGAGAAATTTTTTTAAATTATTTAATCGTATCAAGATCTAGAAATATCTATTCATTATTTCTTGTTGTTCTACTATGCAGCTCACTAAGTCGCACTGCATCAGAGAGCTCTCTAGAAATGCTCTAAAAGAAACTAGCAAGCTAATGTAGTTTGATGAGCTACTAGCTTAATTATTACGTAGAAAGTCCTAGCATTAGCTTGGCATTTAATGGGATGTAAATTGTTGTTAGTTTCTAAACCAAATAAGATCCTCTCATTTTTTTTTTTTTTTTTGACATGCATGTCCACATAAGGGAAGGAGGAGAGATGATTCGAACTAGTGACCTTTGCTTTATGAGACGTGGTTCACAGTTGATTGAGCTACCCCTTAAGGACAAGATCATCTCATTTTTAAATGAAATAGATAGTATTCATTTCACGATCAAAATTTAAAGTTTTTCTTTTAAATCCAAATACATTGTTCATGCCATTAATTTGACAAACATCTTGTAATTAAGACGGTGGAAATAAAAAGATTATTGGAGATATATGTTTTTCTTTTAAACTTTATATATATATATATATATATATAGAGAGAGAGAGAGAGAGAGAGAGTGAGGGGCGCCAGACCCAGCATAAGACTTGGGGGCTTGACTCCCCCTAGAAATTTAAAACATCCTCCAAAAAAAGTACATAGCCGTGTATATATGAGGTAGACCCTCAAAAATTACTTTCCACCCCTTATTTTTTTTATATATTTTTTTTAATTCATTTTAGTCTCCCACACTAAAATTCTTGATTCTCCTTCAATGCATGAGCAATTGTTGGGCGACTCTTGTCAGCAGTAGTGCATTTACAGCGTTGGAGGAGGGAGCAACCATGAGGAAGCCTGAATAAAGTGAAGGGCGAGGAATGGTCGGGCTTCATTGTCACTCAATTTCTTTGTATACGGGACACGGCGAGAAAGATCTGAACCCGGTCCTGAGCATTTGTATTCTCCATAGTAAACCGTTCTGCAATGCAAATAATCGCCGCTTAATTAATTTCCATAACGATTAAAGATCTAATCGCCTCCGATTAGATGTTTAGAAACGAATTATATTACATATTGAAGTGATGAAACAAATAGAAAATGATGATGGGTCACCTGTCACGTTCTGGGTGTGAGTTATCACTCCATCCAAGAGGATTGACAATGCCGCT
This sequence comes from Corylus avellana, assembly GCF_965113065.1. Taxonomy (NCBI): domain Eukaryota; kingdom Viridiplantae; phylum Streptophyta; class Magnoliopsida; order Fagales; family Betulaceae; genus Corylus; species Corylus avellana. The sequence goes on from NC_142498.1 coordinate 17,729,070, forward strand.
CATGGTAGTGTAGGAGAAAATCACTCTGGAATAGGGTCTCCATGCTCTTCCCAAGTATGTACCATTTCCAGTGCCTGTTACGCTGCAATGCACAAACGAGAATCCATTGGTCTCCGAGGGAAGTTCCCCATGTGCTGTGATCGCCGTGAACCCACCATCCCCAGGTACATTTAATACAGTATTCTGTGAAAAAAAAAAAAAAAACATCTTTCTTTATTATCAGATAACTGTCTACTGAATAATATTTTTGTTTGATGAAGTTGTCTCATTTTGACATGATATATATATATAGTTGAGATGTACGTACCAAATAAAGAGAAGTGCCACTCCCAAAAATGAAATCGACAGTGCCTTCAATGTAGCAGTTCTTAAAGAGATGGTTGCCATGGTCGGAACAGACGGTATCCTGAAATCCTTTGAACTTGCAATTATAGAAGGCAGCCTTGTCGCCAGCGATCCTAATTGCAAGTGCCTGCCCTCCACTTTTGCCGTTCCCAGGCCTTGGCGCAGAATTCTGTTTACAAAAAATCCATTACATGTATATCGTGTGTTTCTCTCTCTCTCTCTCTCTCTCTCTCTCTCTCTATATATATATATATATATATATATGGGGAAATTCTACAAAGATTAATGAACTACCATGCAATTTGAAAATATTTCTCTAAATTTTAAAACTTTTTAATTTTACCCTTCAAACTTTCAATTTGATACAATCTACCTGATCCGTTAGTTTTTTACGTTAAAAGTGATGAAATGACCTTTATACCTCTAAAACTTTTATAAAATTCTAAATTTACCTTTAATTTTAAATTGGAAAAAAAAAAAAAAAAAAACTCAAAAAAATTGAAGAGTAATTTAGTCTTTTTAGTGGTTTCCGTTAAGGTTTAACGGAAAAAATTGACGGAGAGGTCAATTGCATCAAATTGAAAGTTTTTAATATTGAAAGAAATCTTATCAAAACGCGTGATAGTTCAAAAGTTCTAAGTGATATATATATATGGGACAACGTACACAGGTACGTATGTACGTACCACAAGAATAATGTTTGCAGCAACAAAGTAATTAGATTCGACAACCAAGGTGGCACTATCATCTGTTCCATACTGTGCCGCCGTCCCGGAAGATGTCAAAGTTGGCATATTTGCCGGCGATCCGTAGAAAGTAACAAAACGCTTAGTCCAGTCAATTCTAATTCTCTCATTGTATACTCCAGGTCCAATATGCACAATGACACGTTTTGTATTCCGCGGCGGAATGCTTTTAATGGCGTCAGAGACGGTATTGAAATTCCCTCCCCTAGTTTTGCTAACCTTAATAACTTTAGCACCCTTCTCAGCCGCCACGAGTGCAGGGTCTAGAGTAGCCGCTCTCTGCGTGTAGGGCTTGACAATGCTGTTGAACCAGTTGTCTAGTTGTGACTTGTTGGCGGGCGCCGGCGCCGTATCATCCGATATGACAAGGGATGCAACAAAGAGAATTGTCGTGAGAACCACATGGAGTGTGATAGATGTCACTTTTTCGACCATTTATGCGTGTTTTGGCGTCTGAATATTGATAATAAGCAAGGGTACTAGGGTATTTATATGCTAGCTGAACCATGGAGATCGAGCGAGGGAATCCTAAATTCATGGTAGATTCCCACGCACGGTTTTTTGTTTCTCATTTGTGGTTTCTGTCATTCCTTCTTAATTAATTATCAGCTAGCAAAATGGACTTCCAGGAGGTTATATATTTAATTTGCTCTACTTCTCTTAATTAGTTGATCTTTCTGAAAATAGAATAGAACATGTTGTCACACAAAACCTTCTTCCTCTTTTTTTTTTTTTTTTTTTTGGTTTTTTGTTTTAACAAGTGTTAATAGCAATATATTCGCTGTTGCATTTAACAGGTGTTAAATAGCATTAATATATTTATTAACATGTGTTAATAGCAATATATGAGCTGTTGCATTTAAAATGAAGAAAAAGAAATTCACATCAGCAATGATGACAGTGGCGTCTGCATTGGTACTATATCTTATAAAAATAAATAAAAAAAATAAAAAATAAAAACTTAGTTTAACCCACTTGAGTTGTTGCTAGCTAACTTTTGTAATTACTTCTCTAAATTTTAAAAACTCTCAATTTAAATTTCAGTATATCAATCTATTAATTTTTTTAAAATTTCATCACCGGTTAGGATTTTTGTTAAATTTTGTCAAAATTTTTGATATGCTCTTTATATATATATATATATATATATATATATATATAAACAAAATTTCAAAGATTCAGGTGTATGTATTTTTGAAAATTCTAACAAACGCCTAAATCCTTACATTTTTTTTTTTCTTTCCTAAAAAAATAGTGACATTTTGGGAATTTTGATGTGCCTTCATTAGGATTTAATGGATGGGTGGAATTGAAAAAAAAAAAAAAAGAAAAAAAAAAGAAAGAAAGATAAATCAACTAAATTAAGAGTTTTTGATGTTTAGAGGTGCGTGCTTGTTCAATAACTCGTCCAAAGTCTCATATGAATGAGTTTATCCATGAGGCTTGCAGTAACGCTCGTTCGCTATTTTGTCCGAACAAGATGTTTCAAGGAATCACGACAGTGCTCATTCGCTACCTTGTCCGAAGACTCGTATAAATGAGTGATAAAATTTAGTGTTTTATTATGTTTATTGTGAACTCATTTAAACGAGTAAAAGTGACGAGCTCTCCTACTCGTTCAAACGAGTTGCGACAGATTTATTAATTGACTTATTTTCAATTTCTACTAGTTTTGAGAGTTTTTTGCTTATAAATACTTCTACATAGACAATCTAAAACATAGCTTTGGTATATTTGATCAAATTTCAAATAAGAATTACTTAGAATTTACGTCTTATTTTATTTTACCTTAATTCCTTAGTTGAATTCTTGGTTTTAGAAAGGGCTGTGATTTTTTTTTTTTTTTCTTTGTAATCCCATTACGTCACGTTGCATCACTTAGGGACGACGGTGCATCCTGTTATAAGTACATTATAAGTACACATGCAATATTTATGTAGTAATTTATTTTATTCAATAGACCGTTAACAAACTATTTTATCAAATATTACTAACTATGTTATCATATTATTTTGCTTAATTGCTATTACGTACGTCCAGCTAGCAAATGTAAAAGAGATAGGAATAAATGCACCAATTGTTCAACTCTCTCAGTCTGAGTTTTCTATGAATTCATGGATACGTTTTTTTAGCTGAAATTTGTTAGCACAAGTTGAAAATAAATCAGAAGAATAGAGATCTTCCTCGATCATATATGAAATGCTTTGATATATATGATTTCTCAATACAATGTAGATCGACCGTCTTTTTTTTTTTTTTGAAATGTTACTCGAAACTTTCATGAATCAACAAGAATCTTGTTCAGCAAGTACAGTTTCACCAATACACAGAGGATACTCATCTATCCAAACTCTATTCTCACCATACACTAACGCCCTTTTCGCCAATCCATGTGCAGCCGTGTTTGCAGTACGTCTGACGTGATTGATCCTCCATTCAGGGACATGAGTGAGTAAGAATTTTGCATCATTCAATACATGTCCATAACTTCCTCTGCAAATTCCATGTTGACAAAATGATTGGACAACTTCTCGAGCATCTCCCTCCAAAATTATACATTGTAATCCAAGTTTGCAACTGAGTTCTGCCGCCGTCCACACTCCCAACGCCTCTGCTGCAGCCGGGTCGCTAAAACACTGACGAGTAGAAGTCTGCATCGCCACCACCTGACCAGTTGAATCTCGTGCAACAATCCCCAGCCCAATCTTGTTTCTTACCTTATCAACAGCTGCAACCCAATTAAGTTTAATACAACCATTTGGTGGTTTCTGCCATGTTTCAGTTACCTGGACATTAGCCAAAGCTCCACTCCCACGTAACCTTGCTTCTGATTGGTTAAAAGCTTCTACTTGGTCAAGGCCATTACGCACCAGAGCAGCAGGTGGAGTAAATTCACCTTCGAAAATGAATTTATTCCACCTATGCCAAGTGAGCCTTGCCACTGTAACCATTTCTTGCATTTCTTCCATAGACAACTTCTCCATCAGCTTGATAATAATATCACGGAAATCATTCTTATCACTAGTGCATTTTTGTAACTTTCCAGAACACTCAATCCAAACATCTCTGGCCGACGGACAGTTCCATAATATGTGATCCACTGTCTCAGGTTCAAGCTTACAGATAGGACATAACGGCTCAACTATTACATGTTTCCGAAATAAATTCTCCATAGTTGGCAAAATGTTCATGCATGCCTTCCATAGGAAAAGTTTTACTACTCTGCTCCCCCTTATGGCCCAAATATTCTTCCATTCATCCTTGAGAACCTGCTGATTAGAACAGCTACCCTCTTTAACAACAAACCTTGCCTTAGCAAGATGATACGCACTCTTCACTGTGTATTCCCCCCTTGCTGTACCAGCCCAAGCTATTTGGTCCTTGTTACGTGTTGGACAGACTGCCATACTACAAATTACTTGAGCCTCGTCTTCATTGAAGATGTCTTGTACCAATCCTATTTTCCACCAATTTGTATCCTGGTCCAGCAAATCACTAACTTTAGCAGAACTATCCAAAATTCTTACAGGGGATTGAACAATATGGGGAGTTGGCTTAGGCATCCACTTATCTCCCCATATATTAATCGAACAGCCGTCCCCCACTCTCCAAAAAATTCCTTCATTAAGCAGTTTTCTAGAATTCCAAATACTCCTCCATGTATAAGAAGGTCTTCTCCCCAACTTTGCCCCCAAAAAAGTCCCATTAGGAAAGTATTTTTCCTTGAGAACTTTAGCAACCAATGATTCAGGATTTTGTAGAAGACGTCATCCTTGTTTTGCAAGAAGTGCCATATTGAACCATTCCAAGTCTCGATACCCCAGTCCTCCACTCTCCTTTGCCAAGCCCATTTTCTTCCAACTTAACCAAGCTATATTGGATTTTTTGTCCTTATGTCCCCACCAGAATTGTGCCATCATAGAATTGATGTCCTTACATAACGTTTTAGGGAGCTAAAATACACTCATGGTGTAAGTAGGAATTGCTTGAACAACGGCCTTCAAAAGCACTTCTTTCCCTGGTTGTGACAAAAACTTCTCCTTCCAACCATTAATCCTTTCCCAGATTTTGCTTTTAATTCCATTAAAGGAACTCACACGAGACCTCCCTATAAGAGATGGAAGCCCCAAGTATTTCTCATAACGATTGGTAGAACCGACCCCCGCAACTGCTGTAATATGGGACTTAGTTTCCCATTTTGTATTCTTACTGAAGAAAATAGAGGTCTTATCTCTGTTCAATTTTTGCCCTGAAGCCTTCTCATATAATTCCAGAATCTCTTGTATACGAGCCCATTCAAATATTGTAGCTCTACAAAATAGTAGGCTATCATCCACAAAGAAGAGATGATTTAATCGAGTGCCTCCCCTCGTAATTGGTAACCCTGTAATTTGTCGATCAATTTCTGCCTTATTCAAAAGATTACTCAAACCTTCCGCACAAAGAATAAAGAGATAAGGTGACAATGGATCTCCTTGTCTTATACCTCTCGAGGGGGTGATCTTTCCATATGGAACCCCATTAACTAAAACTGAATAGGAAACTGTACGGACACACGTCATCATCAATTGTATCCATCTATCTACAAACCCAAGCTTCCTCATGATCTCCTCTAGAAAATTCCATTCCACTCTATCATAGGCCTTACTCATATCGAGTTTCAAGGCCATATAACCCTTTCTCCTAGTCAACCTAGTATCCATTGTATGTAATGCCTCAAAAGCAACAAGTACATTATCAGATATTAATCTACCTGGAATAAAAGCACTCTGACTTGGGGAGATAATTAACGGTAATACTCTCTTCATTCTATTCGCAAGGACTTTCGCAATGAGTTTATATAGGACGTTACACAAGCTTATGGGTCTAAATTCCGTAACAAGAGTGGGGTTCTTTTTTTTTTGGGACCAATACTATATAAGTTTCATTGATGGAAGAGACAAAATTACCATGATTTAAAAAATTCAGAACTGCATGGCATACCTCATTATGAACTGTCCCCCAAGATTTTTGGTAGAAACTTGCAGAAAATCCGTCTGGGCCCGGTGACTTTAGAGGATGCATTTGGGCCAAAGCTCCTTCCACCTCAGCAGATGTAAACATTTTCAGCAAATTATCATTCATTACTATAGAAACCTTACTCTCCAGCCCATTCAAACATGTCTCCACATCACATGCACATGCTGTCCTAAAAAGACCTTGATAAAATTGAATAAATGCTTGACTCACTTCTTGTTGTTTCTTCGACTCCCGGCCTTCCTCATCCTTAATTTGCCTAATATGATTGATCTTTCTTCTATGGGTAGCCCAAGCATGGAAAAAAGGAGTGTTACGATCCCCATTCTGGAACCAGTTCTGCTTAGCCCTTTGTTTCCATTTTGCATCCTCTTGTTCCAGCAAATAATCAATTTCCCCCTTAATCTGCTGTATTTCTTCTTGGTGTGCAGGCCCTTCAAACAATTGTAAGCCTTCCAACTTCTTTGTTTTTTCCTTCACCTTTTTTTCAGTATCTCCAAATTTCTGGCGACTCCATCTGGACAATTCGGCTTGACAATTCTGTAATTTCTGCTGAGTAGTTTGCATGGCATTCAGCCCACCTTCTTCACGTCCCCATGCATTATGCACAATATGATTATACTCCTCATTAAGCCACCACCGTGCTTCAAACTTGAACCCTTTTTTAAATGGCCTTCTATCATCATTTTTGTCCCTTCCTACCACTAAGATTGGTTTATGGTCAGAAGACCTTGCAGCTAGAATATGGACCTCCACTGCTTAATGACTCACACACCACTCCTTATTCGCCACAGCTCTATCCAACCTCTCCTTCGTGAAACCATTAGCACTCTGACCATTATTCCATGTATATCTTGAGCCCTTGTACCCCAAATCAGCCAACCCACAAACCTCCAATGCATTTCTAAATTGCACCATTTGATTATCTCGCCTAAGAGCAGCCCCAACTTTTTCTTCTTGACATAGTATCTCGTTAAAATCTCCCAAGCATAACCAAGGCAGTGGGGAGTAAATCTGGAGATGTTGAAGCAATTCCCATGACTCATTACGTTTTGACCAATCTGGATTCCCATAGAAACCAGTTAATTTCCAATCTCCTTGCTCCCCCAAAGGCTTCACTATGGCATTAATATGGCTTCTAGAAAAATTCTGAATTTCCAGTTCATCCCGTTCCTTCCATAATAGAGCTAACCCACCGCTCCTTCCAATCGGGTCCACTGTGAACATACCTTCAAACCCCAGTCGAACTCGAACACTTTCCATTCTAGCCTTTTTACACTTTGTTTCCATCAAGAAAACAAAATGGGGTTTCTTATTCCCTACCATTTGGCAAAGATCACGAACAGACCAAGGGTTCCCAAGCCCTCGGCAGTTCCAGCTTAGTAGAATCATTGGATTTGGCGGGACTGCTTAACAGTCTCCGCCATGACAATGCCACTATGTGCCTGAGCTTGCCTTGATTTTTTTCCCTTTCAGCCTCCCCTTGTCTCATCTAGATTCTTTCCATCTTTGGACATTTTCCGCTTGTTGCCAATGAGTACACCATCCTCCAGTTCTGCGCAAATTCCAGATGCACCACGAGCACTCCTTTTCCACTTACGAATATTTGTTCCAGCATCGGACACCCCACTAGTTTGATCATGATCCACCTCCGTTAAATTCACATACCCCTCTGCATTCTCCACATTGAAATTGAGAGACCCTTGCATTGCACTTGTCGGACTACCCTCACACTCCATTTGGGCCACCTTAATTTCTTCATTCAAAAGGGCCTGATGATCTATATGAGCCTTTTTGGAGAAAAGCCCATCATGCACATCAAGAGCTGGCCCCACCACATCTTCCTTATCCACATCTCCACATACGATTGTTGGAGAAACTTGCTCCCCACCTTTCGCAGTATCCACACTCCCTGTAACATAGGAACCATAATCATCGCCAACTGCCCTTTGTAACTGCTTCCCACGATTTGAAATTCCTGGACTTTCGCTGCTTTCCCTGCGGTATCGATTTCCAACCAGGCCACTGCTCTCCGCTGCTCTGTCCCGCATCCCCTCGCCGGAATGGTCAGTCGCCGAGTAATAATCTTTTCTACCTCCATTCCAATGCCTCCGAGGGTCTTCTGCTCGAAGACACACCCCCCATTTGTTTTCTTCCACTGTACTCAATCGTGTTGGCCGTGGGACTAGACAACCTTGATCTCCATGAACAATACGTCCACAACTAAAGCAAAATAAGGGGAGTTTTTCATACTTGAAAGGTACCCACGTTGATTTTCCACCCAAATCCAATGCTCTTCCGCGATCTAATGGCTTCGTAATATCAATGGACACCCGGATCCTAAGGCATCTCCCCCATCCGGCACCGTCACCTGCCACATCTACCTCCAAATTCTCCAATGACTCCCCAATCTTCACTCCAACCCCTTTAGTCATACATACTAGTGGCATATCATGTGCTTGCACCCAAAATGGTGACATAGAGAATTTCATCTGAGAAGGAGGAGTATTGCCTTCTAACTCATTGATTACCAGAATTTGTCGATCAAAGGACCAAGGTCTGCCCTCCAATACCCTCCTTTTATCCCCATCCTCTTCAAACTCAAAAATCCACAAATTGTCCTGCACTTCTTTGAATATAACCCCTCGCCTTGTTCGCCATATTTTTTATAGAACTTGTTTAAATGCTTCTTGATTAGTACGCTTTCCAATCCAAATCTTTCCCACCAAACACCTCATTCCTTTCTCTCTCGCCAGTGCAATTTCACCTTCAGATATTTTAATACCATACTGCTCTCCCTCAGTGAGAGAGATATTCCCACATAACTCCTCTATCTCCTCCGCCATACACCCAATTCCAGCAATAATCCCACTAAACCTCCTTCTCGAGAAACCCGATAAGAGACGTTTCCCTCGCACCCAGTAGTCTCTCAGAAAGAAACTTCTACGGAGGAAATTTGTAGATCGACCGTCTTGATGTGCAAGTTTGTCATCTTAATTGGCATAAAATTTTAAATTTCGGAAATTAATGTTTGTCCTTCAATTTTTTATTTTTTTTTCCTTCCCTTTCATGCATTAGCTCATTAAATTGATTGATTGATTGATGTCTAGGGTTCGAGCTGAGATTTAATTTAAGGAGAAACTTTATTTTAGACCCCTAAACTACTGCGCGTTTTGAGAAGACCCCCTAAAATTCAAAAACTCTCAATTTACACACATAAACTTTCAATTTCAATCAATTTACTCCCCTCCGTTAGTTTTAGCCTTTAACTTCTAACGGAAATGCCTAAAAAGACTAAATTACCCTTCAATTTTTTTATATATATTTTTTTAATTTGAAATTTTATAAAAAAATTCAGGGGTATAAAAGTCATTTTATCACTTTGAACGTTTAAAATTTGATCGAAGGGGGTCAATTATTGAATCAAATTAAAAGTTTAGGGGATTAAATTGAGAGTTTTTGAAATTTATGAGGGTTTTCTCAAAACGCACGGTAGTTTAGAGGTCTAAAGTGAAGTTTTCCCTTAATTTAAAGTGGAGGTGAAAGCACTTAGGCATATGTGGCACAAGAATCTCATCAACAAGGGTAAAACTAGATTTTTCATAGTAAAAAATTAATTTTTAAAGATTTATTTCATAGAAAATATGAAATTTAAAGGAGTTTTTAAAATTTTGGAGGCTACTGCCCCCACCCCCGAAAGATAAACGTGGTACCACCCCTCCTCGTCAAGTTGCTTTGGATATCATTTTGAGGGTACTTAAAGTTGTGGTTTCCATATTGGGCGTTTAGAGAAGTATTTGTCATCCTAACAAGTTTTGTGATGGGAACAATATTGGGTTAATCTAAAGTTATGCATCGTGGGTCGAGAAGCACGCATCATATAAAGTAGAGGTCACTAGTTCAAATTCTCATTTCATTCTCTTTGTGCGGACATGTCAAAAAAAAAAAAAAAAAGTTATGCTTTGAGCCGATCATTTGTATTCTTCTTAATTAGAAATAATATTACACTAATTACTCCCACTTCAATTCCTTACATCCATTTCTACACACCTATATATATATATATATATATATATATATATATATATATATACCATTAAATATGAAATAGATCTTTGTTGAATTTTAATTAAATGGTGGCTTTAAAAGTAAGTGTAGTATTACTCTTCGTAGTCGTGTGAAATTAAAAAAATAATTTATTAAAAATTAATATTTTGATATTAATTTAGCTTCCCGAAGAAATTTTTTCATTCTGCTAACTGTTTATAATACATGCTTAATTGCAATCTTGTCATAAAATATTCAGAAATTAAAGTTCGCCCTATTGCATTATCAATTTTATAAACAAATGTGAAAAATTATGGTACCACAATTACAAAAGTACGACATTGAAATTTTTATACCCATTTTATGGCACGTCAAAAGATATTGTATAAAAAGTGCACACATAAATTTTATTTAATATGGTTTCTGACATTAATGTGTATATATATATAATAAAATTTTTTTACTCATGAAAAGATGTGCAACACATATCCTTAATCGTTGCAAAAAGGAAAAGAAACAAAAGATACAGAGTAAGGGAGAAATGTTATGAATTAATAAGTTCTTTATATTTGGCCTATATTTCATTATAATTAACCATTGGATTCGTAGACTTATGTAGAACCCATATAAATCAATGGTTGACTCCTCAAATTCACATAAATCAATTTAAAATTTTAGGAAAAATGTATTTTACCTTTCAAAGTTTCACCACATTTGCAATTTAGCCTCCAACGTTTAAAAATTGACAATGTATTCTAAAAAAGTATCAAAAATTTGCAATGTGACACATTCGTTACCCATTTTCGTCTAATTTGACTGAAAATTTAGCACGTGCATTTTTTTGTCTCTACTTTCCAAATTGCCCAATATGTTTTTGAAGAAATTCCAAAAATACCCGCAATTAAAAAAACCAAAATAAAAATGGGGTAGTCGTTGCCACCCCATTGGCCATGTGCATGGTGGTTCGGCTACCCCAAGGCACCAACTGGGGGTGGCCAAAACCATCACCAAACCCATTGGGGGTGGTTACATGAGCCACCTCCCAATGGCCAAAGGGGTGGCTCGACCACCCCCATTTGGCTCCTTCGGGGTTGGGGGTGGCCAAATCACCCCCATAGGCGAGTCACCCCCAATTTTTGTTGTTGTTTTATTTTTTAATTTTTTAATTTTTATTCTTTTTTTAAAAAAATATATGGGCAAATAGGTCTTTCTAATAATTTCCATTATTTTCTCTAACGAAAATTATTGGCAGATGAGTTATATTACGAATTTTTGATACTTTGTTGGAACACATTGTCAATTTTTAAATATTAGAAGCCAAATTACAAATGGGGTGATTAAAGTGCATTTTTTCCTAAAATTTGTTTAAAATCTTTTATAAAGTTCAGTTTACCTAGTATCTAAATCATGTAAAACTTTGAATTTATGACTATTTTTATATCATACAAAATAAAATAAAATAAAAAAAGAACACAAAAAAAAAATAAATAAATAAAAAGCAGCTAGATTGGACAATATAGGTACCTCAACAATAAGGTTTGCAGCAACAAAGTAATTAGATTCGACAATCAAGGTGGCACTATCCACGGTTCCATACTGTGCCACGTTGTCGGCATGTGTCAAAGTTGGCATATCACCCAGAGAGCAATAGAAAGTAACAAACAGCTTTCCACGGAACTGTAATTTTCTCATCGTATTCTCCGCCTCCAATATGCACAATAACACGTTTGCCATTCCCGTCCGAAATGCTTTTGACGGCATCGGAGATGGTCTTGAAATCTCCTCCTCCAGTCTTGGCAACCTTAATAACTTTAGGAGCTTCCTCGGCCTTCGCAAGTGCTGGTTCTATAGCACCCTTTGCCCTTCACATTGTTGTTAAACCACGTGTTTACTTGTGACTTGTCGGCAGGGATCGGCGTATCGGAGATGACCGAGGTAGCGACGAGGAGAATTATCGTGAGAGCCGCATGGACCGCAACACATGTCATTTTTCGGGCCATATTTGTCTATTGACATTTTTTTTTTTTTTTGAATTAGATAAATGGGGTGTATTTATAAAAGGAGCATGTACCAGGAGAGGGAAGCGTAAACAATGTGAGATTTTGAGAGCTCCTCGCTCCTTCTTGTGGTTTCTGTTATTTGGGGACGTAAAGTATCCCATGCATGTATCCCCTTTCCATTGACTTTTTCTGTATAAAACCCTAGGGCTCTCTCCAGTCGATCTTAGAGTCTTTGTTTGCTATCATAGTTGTTGAATCCACTGATGTATTAATTGTTAAAGAACAATTGACAATTTCTTTGTGGTATGTAGATAAGCATGTCCATATAATCGACCGCTTTTCTGGCATTACATCAGCAATACCACAATTGGAATTGAAGATGGCAATTGTGTTAGTGCTTAATTAGCAAGCATGCGTTGAATATTATCAGATTGTAAGGACAATGATACAGTGGAGCTAGTAATATGTGATTTGAGTTGAATGTACTTAAAATACTTATTTTGAACGATAATCAATCTGCTTATTATGTTCATTGTTTTGCACGTCAGCTTCAACTAACATTAGTTGTTATTGCTAAAAATTACATCCAAATTACAACTTGTTTTAGATTGGTTAAATTGTTTTTAATGTTGTTGGAGCATTATGCAAACGTCATTAATTTGTGAAAAAAGAATTGCTAAAGTTGTGGAAGCACTATAAAATAGTAAAATTTCTACTAGTCATGACTTGAATTAAGAAATGAATACAGAGAGAGTTGAAGATAAGCATTGGAGTTCTCTTTATGGTGCAGTTAATGTTAGTCTTGTTAACATGTTTTCTTCTGTCATTGATGTGATTGAAGATATTGTAGAAGATGATTATATATTCTGAATAGAGAGCAAAAGTAAATATATTGATTCATTCACTCTAGAATTCGAATTTGCTTTTAATGTATATTTGATGAAGTATTTTGGGGAATACATTTGAGTTATTTCAAGCATTACAATGAAAAAAATCAAGATATTTTAAATGTAATGAAGTTAGTTGAACTTTCAAAGTAGTGTGTACAAGCTATGAGTGAAGATGATTGTAGCTTTTTATTTGAAGAAGTTTATGTATTTTTTGCAAAAAACAATATTATTTGTTCCTAATGTGGATGATCTATTCTAACCGCAGTCTCGATGAAAAGCTCAAAGCAGGAAAAATTCACATAATTACCATGCGAAGCTTCATTATTCTATTATAGACATGCAACTCCATAAACGTAACAATCGTTTTGATAAAGTGAATTTTGAATTATTACTTTGTATTGCGTGCTTGAGTCTAGATGACTCATTTGCTTCTCTTAACAAGGAAAAATTAATTCATCTTGCTCAATTTTATCTGCATAATTTTTTAGCAATTCAACTTATCACCTTGAATAACTATCTTCCAACATATATCATTGACATGTGTTTTAGTGAAGAATTAACAATATTTAAAAGGATTGGACACCTTGCTGAGGAGATGGTAGAGATCATGAAAAATGGTATTGTGCACCCATTGGTTTATTCATTGATATCATTGTCAATGATTTTGCTAGTTACAACAATTATTGTTGAAAGAGCATTTTTAGCAATGAACATTATTAAAAATCGTTTACATAACTGAATAGAAGATTAGTGGATTAATCATTTAAATACATTAAGAATGATATATTCAAAAATATCAGCCGTGAAGAAATTTTATAGTGATTTCAAAATATGAAAACTCGTTGAAGACAACTTAATAAATTAATGCGAGGTATAACAAAATAAATTATAAGTCACATTTATATATTTTAAACAATAATTAATTTTTACTGAATTGTTTATTTATTTCGTTATTTAATTATATTTTTTAATATTTTTAATTAATTTTTGTTCAACTCCGATCCATTTTTTAATCTTGCCGTTCGAAACGAAAGCATGACTCTGCGCCACTGATTGTATAAATAAAAAAAACTGTTGTGTACACATCAAAAGATGTACAACATACCACCAAGGTGGTAGTTGAGTTGGTAGAAAAACTCATTTCATCCTAGTTGTCGCGTGTTCGAATCCGCTTGCGGTAGTAGATGCGTGAACCAGATGCTACTATGAAGGGGCTCTACCGGCTCACACTTTGGTGGGGTTGTGGTGACGGGCTCGCCTTCCCAGGCAGTAGCTATGGCTCAAACCGGACATTCCACAGCGGATAGGAACCCCAGTGGTCACGCCCAAGGGGGAAAATTACACTGATCGCCCCTTCCCATCCTTTTAATTAGAGAAAAAAAAGAAAAAAAAAAAAGATGTACAACATATATATCTATCGTTGGTTCGTTACACATACAAAAGGAAATTAAAAAAAAAAATGGAAAAAATAAAATACTTTTACACGAGCGGCCATATGGCCAGCTTCGCTTGTAGATTGACAATTGATTGTTCCTACTCTCTAAAAAATGAGTAATTCTAAATACTCATCTCTCAAAAATATATTCACATCGATGGAGAAGGAAGCAACCATGAGGAACCCTTGATATAGGCAAGGCTGAGGAATTTTTTCGCTTCATTGTCACCCAATTGCTTGCTAAACTTGGCGCGTCTAGAAAGATTTGAACCGGGTCCCGAGTTCTTGTATTCTCCAAATAAAACGGTACTGCATACGGTGCCAATAATAAAAAACTAATTAAACCTGAAAAAGCAAATTAACAAATAGATAAAAAAAAAAAAAAGATGGGTGATCACGTGCCTGTCACGTTCTGGGTGGAAGTTATCGCTCCATCCAAGAGGATCGACAACGCTGGTCATGGTGGTGTAGGCGTAAACCACGCTGGGGTATGCCATCCATGCTCTTCCTAAGAATGCACTATCGCCGGTGCCGGTTACGCTGCAATGGACAAACGAGAATCCGTCGTCTTCCGACGAAGATTTCCTTGCTTGTGCTGCGATCACCATCAGTCCTTCATCCCCAAGTACACGTAATTCTGTGTTCTGCACCAACAAATATATATTCTCCCTTTGTTACTCGATCCATCCTTAATTACCATAATAAATCCAAAAAAATAAAAAAAGCAGCAGCTAGCCCTATTTACTAAGAATAAAGTATTGAAAAAGAAAGTACATGCATGAATGACGGGAGAACAAGAAGTCAAGAGCCTTCAGCCTTGCCCATTTTGTCTCTTTGAAAGAGTTAATTTGGTCGTACATAAGATGCCGCAGTTAGCAATGATGAGGTAGGTGAAGGTGGTTAATAATCGCTAATCGCCTAATACTTACCCTTATATGTAAATAATATAGCAACATGACATTGTTTTGGTATAGGGTTTCACATAAAAACACTAAGAGTCTATTTGAGTATGTGTTTGAGAGGCCTAAAAGTGCGTTAACGTATACTCAAAAAATTCATTTGAAAGAAAATATATATATATATAGATACCCGTTTGAGAAAAAAAATTGAAAGCACTTTTAAGGGTTTAAAAAGTAAAAATAAAATATAAAAAAATTGCAAAAACGCACTTTTGACCAAAAAAAATATTTTTTAACTTAAAAGCTCTATTTCTCAAACACAATTTCAAATATAATCTAAAACATGTCGAAAACATCCTAAGTTTGTTTAAAATAAGCTGAAAAACACCAAAATATGCCTAAAGGCCCATCAATAACAAACTGTTATTGCTGTGCAGTTTGGACATAAATAACCGCTAACTAGCTATTACTCAAATTGCTAGCAGCCTACCAAATAAAGAGATTTGCCACTTCCAAATATGAAATCAACAGAGCCTTCAACGTAGCAATCCTTAAAGAAGTGGTTGCCCCTGTCGTCACAGACGGTGTCCTGAAATCCTTTGAATTTACAGTTGTAGAAGGAAGCCATGTCGCCGGAGATCCTAAATGCAAGCGCCTGACCTCCCTTTTGTTTCGGATTAGGCCTTGGTGAAGAATTCTGCAACAACAAATATGAACGCTATCATATATGTATAGTAAATTAAATAGTTCTAAGGATGATGTTTTAGACGCATATATATGTACCGCAATAATAATATTTGCGGCAGTGAAGTAATCCGATAGCACAATCAAGCTGGCGCTATCCACCGTTCCATACTGCGCCGAATTGCCGGAATATGTCAAGGTTGGCAGACTCCCCGGCGACCCATAAAAAGTAATAAACGGCTTACTCCGTGGAATTGTAATTTTCTCGGTGTATTGTCCGCCTCCAATATGCACAATAACACGCCTCGTGTTCCCATCCGGAATGCTTTTGACGGCGTCGGAGACGGTCTTGAAATTCCCTCCTCCGCTCTTGGAAACCGAAATAATTCTAGGAGCTCCCTCGGCCTTCACAAGTGCAGGGTCTAGACTACCCTGGCGCGCCGTCAACGGCTTCACGTTGTTCTTAAACCACGCGTCTACTTGTGACTTGTCGGCGGGTATTAGCGTGTCGGATATGACACAGGTGGCGACGAGGAGGATTGTCGTGAGAGCTGCATGGAGGGCGATGCATGTCATTTTTCGCGCCATATATTTGTTTATTGACTTTTTTCTTTTGTTTTTTGTATTAATTAAATAGATGGGGCGTATAATTTATAGGGCCTTCCAGGAGAGGGATGTGAGATTTTGAGAGCTCCTCGCTCCTTTTTGTGGTTTCCCTGATTTGGGGAAGCAACGTATCCCTTTAATTTGTATGTACATAAATCACCCGAGGGTCCTGATCAGTCTTTTTCTTGGTGTATAACTCTCAATTGTCTCAAGAGCTGAGAGACATTTTAGCGGGTATATATATATATATATAACATTTTACTTTTATCCTCACAATAATTAACCTGGTGTACCGTGTACGTGCATCATTTTGGAAGAACATTAATTTATTTTACTTTTTTCATATATACAATTTGATTTATGAAAGAATAATAGTATATTTCGTCATTTCATTTTATTTAGGGATAAATACATTTTTGGCTCCGGTGTGGTTTGAGGGTTTAACAAATAACTCTATGAGTTTTAAAAAAGATGCATGTTATAAAATCATATTTTTTTACAAATTCAATAGATCAATTATTAAATTTGTGGGTCCTACATAAATTTAATGGTGGAAGGGATTTTTTTTTTTATCATTGATCAGCTATATGGAAGGATTTTAATCATGGCTTAGAGTGAGTTGTTGGAAAATAGTGAAATTATGGAGAAGAAGAGAAGAACTCAAGTTTAAATAATTAAGATCACTTCAATAGAGACTAGAGAGAGAGAGAAAAAAAAAATGGCAATTTATAAAGAGATGAGTTTGTAATTGGATAAAATATTTTGGAAACTTTCCATTTTCTTAGCATTTATTTATTTACTTTTCCATTTCATTTTGTACGTTAAACACAATCTTTAGTGTAGCATAATTCCTATATTTTGAAAGTTGAAATAAATTTTATATTTTGTCTGCGTGTGGACATGTACGTGCGTAGCATAATTGGGATTGAATGTTGAAGCAACTCATGTCTAATTAATGCAAACAATCCAATTGGCACTTATAAATTTATTGTTGTCTCACATAAGTCAATGATTAATTCTACAAATCTAAGAATATGATCCTCTCCAGTTCAAAATGAATTGGAAAATATTCAGTTCATAGTTGAGATTTTTTCTTAAAAATCATAGAGGTACAAATAGGACACATGTCCCACTACCAAAAAAAAAAAAAAAAAAAAATTCAGATTAAAAAAAATAATAATAATAAAATAATAAAAAAATAAGGGGTGTCTGACCACCCCATCTTGACCATAGGGGGTGGCCAGACCACCTCATTTTAGCTGAGAGTGGCTTGAGAGCCACCCCAATGGCCGGCCAGGAGTGGCCGGACCACCCTATGGTCCTTGAGGGGTGGTTCGGCCACCCCCTAAACCCAAACTAAAAAAAAAAATTGTTTGGCCCTTGGGGTGGACAGACCACCCCAAGGGCCAAATGAATTTATGTGTTTTTTTTCGAACTAGCCATTGGGGGAGGCCGGACCACCCCCAAGGGCCATCGCCACCCCAGATTGGCGATCTGGGGAGGCCGAAGCCACCCCAGCCCCAACTGGGGTGGTTGGCCACCCCTTAATTTTTTTTTATATATTTTTTAAAAATATACAATATTTTGTTATTTTATTATTTTTATTAATGGGACATATGTTCTATTTATGGCCTTAGAGCATCTCCAGTAGCATTAGGTATTTTACCTAGTCAAAAAACATTATTCTCTATTTTACCTACTCATTTTTCTATATAAACTCCAACAACTTCTTTATTCCATTCTCTACTTTTCTTTAAATATTATTATTTAATCTTTTTTTAATTTATTTTTTTTAATTTTTCTCTCTCTCACTCTCTCTCCTTCTAACTCAACCCAAACCCCTCATGGCCAACCTCTGCAATTATCTCTTCCCTCTCCTCTCTCTCTCCCTCTCTCTCTCTGCACACCACCACAACCTAAGAAACTTTAAATTTTGAAGCTTAAACAACGCTGCCACAGAAGAAGGATTTGATACTAGAAGAAAAAAGGATTTGATACGGTTAGCCTATGGTGGATCTAAACCCCATCTACAACCGTGGGTTCTGGTGCTCATGTTGGCAAAATTTTTTGTTTGGATTTCGGATGATTTTAGGTGTGATTAACTTAGTCTTGAGGAATTGGGTCAGTCTCATGGGGTGTAGGTGAGGAAGAATGATATGATACTAGAAAGAAATATGAGAGGAGGGGTTGTTGGGTGGGTTTGTCTAAAAAACAAGAATGCCTATGTGAGGAAGAGGAAGAGAGAGAGAAGAGAGAGAAATAATATTAAATAATATTATATTTAATCTAGTGTGCTACAATAAATAGCTACAAATTGCTATTCACTGTAGTAGTTAAGATATAATAGCTAACATGAAGCTATTATGTTGGAGCAAAAAAAAAAAAAATGGCAAAAATAGCTAAATGTAGCTAATATCTCTCTTTTAGCTATATTGTTGGAAATGCTCTTAAGATTTCTTTAAGAAATTCTGACCATTAACTGGATATTCTCCGATCCAAACTGGACTGATGAGGATCCTAACCTATTCCACAATCTAATGGTTAATCTATTGAATTTGTAAGAAAATATGAAAAAAAATTATTGACACCAATTATTTCCCTCTTAGGAATCACAAAATAGCTAGGTGTAAAAAATAGATTTATTGATATTGCCTACATGCATGAGAATATTGTTCTTCACATTTTCGCATGATCATCATGCATGTCATGAAGAGCGCCGCCAATACATTTATTTTATGGCACGGGTGAAAACTGATGAGAAGCGGTTATATATAGCAGTCCCACACAGTATAGTAGATATTGATTACTAACATTTCTCTTAATTAATTCGTCTCGTCGGTCACCATTTGTACCCAATCCATGAGTCCGTGCATGCCACATGCATCAACGTTGACAATCCAGATGTCAAACTATCGTTGGTAGATGGCCTCTTGAACATCTTCCAATCATGAATGAGAGCAGACAGATCCGCCAGCTTGGCACGAATAGTACGACAGCAATTGGCATGGACGGTTGTGAGAGCTTTGAAGTCTTTGGTGTCTTGACAGAAGCCAGTGAAGTATTTGGTGTCCAGGAATCTTACAGTGAGGCCTATGTCTCTTAACACACCTCCACGCATCATATTTCCTAAAATCAATTGATCATTTAATCCCGTAGAGTTATCTTTCCGGGCGTACCATGCATCAAATAATGAGATGGTCTTGTTGTTGGATCTGATCATGTAGAACCCGGTGTTCATGGGGTTGGCTTCTGACCCTTCATCACCGTTGAAAACATCTGTGCTGATTTCAAGATCAATGGTTCCATTTTGGCTCAGCCTTGGAAATGGATTCCTTAGCCACATCACATCAGTGTCCTGTCATAAATTAAAAAATAAAAATAAAAAACTCATCAATTAATAATAATTCAGAAATGTTTTATTTCTATATTATTGTCTTCTTGACGGAGTGATTGAATTCTGAAAACCCTAAGATTTAAGATACATTATATACAAGTATAAAATCTTTTCATAGTCACTCCAGACAAGTTACTATTTATGAATAGTCAAATAAATTATTGCTACTTTCACGGCTTTCGGTGCAATTTACTCAGGATAAAGCAGCATGAACTTGCATTCACTGAAGTAGGTTAGACAAAATCTTCATAACTCAGTCACTCAATCAAGAAGACAATAATTCATAAATGAAACCTTGAGTCTATTTAAGGGAAGGAAATGTAGAGTTTCGGTAGACTGGACAATACTCTCTACATGAAACTTACTTATCCATTCCTGCAACCTACTATCTTTGTAATATTTCTTTGTAAACTTTTGAAGCATCAAGCTTTGAAATGATTTCAAACAACTTATATCTTCTTTAGCCAACCAGTTATTTGTAAGTGTTTATCAACATTATTCTATGTTAATTTATGGGCATCAATTTTCAGTTTATTTAACTGCTTCATTACTTGTGCTATAAATATAAAAATGAGTAAGGAAATTAATGAAGGTACCGTGAAAATGAAACTGTAGCCTCGCTTCAGTACGTCTCCCAGAAAGAGTGTTCTCCTCCACATCATCTTGATAAAATTATCGGACATGTAGAGCTTCTCAGCCTTGGAATCCATGTCGTCCTCCATTTCAAGCATGTAGCAATGAAGCCGAAGAAATTTGCAGCGTTCGAACGACGTCGGATCCATCGCAACTAATAGAAGGTGATCTACCAATTCCCGCGTATCTTCCCCGACCCAAAAACTATCCAAAAACATGTCAAGCATCGGCTTGTCTCCCTCCACGTAAGCCTTGTTCACAATGGTGATTATTACTGTCCTGTCCTCCATGGAAGCCTCCGACAAAGCTACCTCCAGTGCATCATCGCCCTTAATATATATATATCACATAAATTAATATATATAACACCGCAATAATTCAATTAAAGAAAAAAAGAAAAAGCTTACGGTTTTAGAGGGTTGACATTGGTTATATTGTACGGACAGGAGTGGCTTAAAGGAGGTGGGGAAGGCGACGAAGACATAGAGTAAACCGACGAACAAGAAGAGGGATATGAGTGCTATAAGGCCGACTCGATCCTTGTGCTTATTCATGTGTTTGCTGGAAAATGAATATTGTTTGGTTCCGGCCAGTTTCAGGTGTACCAGCGCTTGAATAGTGTCAGAGAGAATATATATGTTCTTATATTAAAGGAGATTTGTTAAATATATTAATGTAGAGAGAAGAGAGCATAATTAGTGTTGCATTTTAATAACGAGGAATGATAGGGACTCAACTTTTTTGCCCAACAAAAGTCTAACTTTTGCCTTATTTATTTTTAAAAAATAAAATAAAATAAAAAATGAAAAAAATGTTTAAAGCAACCCTATCTATTTTTTGTCTTTCTTTTATTTGGTATTTTTTTTAAAATGAAAAATGGTATTTTTTTCATAATAATGTCATTTTTTGTAAGAAAATGTCATTATTATGAAGAAAAATACTATTTTTCATTTTTAAAAAAATACTAAATAAAAGAAATGCAAAAAATAGATAGGGTTGCTTCAGACATTTTTTCCATTTTTCATTTTGTTTTTTTTAGAAAAAAAATAAAAGGTAAAAGTTGGACTTTTGTTGGGCAAAAAAGTTGGGCCTTTAGCATTTCTCTTTAATAACATAGTTTGACGGTTGTTAGAAAATATATTTCCTTTCAATATCAGATTTTATGGCAACTAAATCCATCTCAATTCTCTTATTATGGCAACTAAATCTATCTCAATTTTCTCACAAATAAGAGTAAATTGTAGCTTTTACGACTTTATTATGTGAAACATAAGTCATAATTTTTTATGTCATCCAATGACGTGTTGACATGTCAGCTTTTCGAGAGTAGGCTGGTTTTTGCTCATCAGGTTAAAGCTATCTCTTTTTATTTTATTTTTTGCGCAAGATTAATCACGTTGGGAGTGTTGTTTACCAAGATTTATTTGACGGTTGGATCATTCGGTAGCCTTTGGTAAAGGTTGTTACATCTCCTGACGCCAGCACTGTTGGGATGATTCTTTGTGGAAAGTAAAGTCAGCAAAAAAAAAACATTAGATCGCAATTCGCAAAGAAAGGTAACGTGGAAGAGTATGAAAGGAGAGGAGGACTCAAACCCAAGGCATTAGAAGTCACCATTTATACATCAGACTCAGAGGGCCACCGGTATTATACCGTATGTACACTTCATCACTTATTTGATTGTTGTGTAGAAAATGAACATAAACACTTTCAAAACACTGAAGAGATAATCAGGCAATGAATATGAGGTGAGAAGATTTATTTAATTGCATAAACTCAAGGTGGTCCAATGGATGGGGCTATTAGCAAGAAGCGGAGTAGCTCTAAACCAATGAGCATACGGCTTAAGAAGGCATTCCTTCAATATTCATTGCGAGTAGCTTCCGCACATCACGCAGGTTATGGGCTAGTTTATATAATTCTGAATAGGCCTGTTTTAGTTTGTATTTAGTCTAAGGCATGCCAGTGTTCTTTTACAGATTTTTCTTTTATTATTTGCTCCTTTACTTCGCAAAAAAGAAAAAGAAAAAAAGGACATTGTGAGCCCGGGAAGATGGCATACGATTATGTGCTCTGGTCTGGTGAAATCCTAGTTAAAGCGAAGGGCAGGGATGCAATGGCAATCACCATCATGTGGCGCAAGTTCATCGTAGAATTACCATCACCGGTAGTAGTGGTGCTGGCAGCAATGGTCGAGGAAATATAGTAGCAATGAAAGTGGATGTGACTAGTGTTTTGTTGATTCAAATGTGACTCAGACAATAATATATAACAAGACAAAACATCCATTTCTTCCATCTATAGACATGCCAAATTTCCATTAACCAAATCGCCAAACTACTAGTAATAAATTTATCATAGTGATTTAAGCATATCCCACTTCTATTATAATTTATTACCAAAAAAAAAAAAAAAACTTATATCATAATTAAGTTAGGATTATTCTTAGACACCTTTTAAAATTAAGCAATTGAATGGTTTGTTCTTCCAAATGAATTTTTTTTTTTTTTTTTGGATAGGTAATTAATTTGGGCTCCAATGAAAGTCAGCGTTCTGAAATGATGCGTTTTAAAGCGAACTTAATGAAACGGTGCGTTTAAGTCGTCTTCTTCATAACTTAACCTAACTTTCTAAAATTCTAAATATCTAAAACTAAGTCTGAACTCTGAAGACTGAATGCATCGTCTGCCACCGCTGGCTAATCGAAGCCCTTGAGTGAAGTTTTTTCTAAAGGGGCTAAGGGAAATTTTTGAGGGCCGGGGGGCATCCTCTCGACCCCCTTTCAACTCCCTCCGCCCTTGTTCAAGTCCAAAAAGAAAAGGACTTTCAAAAGCTCAAAAGCATATATAAAACAAACATTTAAGTCCTAAATAACGGTAAACACCTAAAAATGAAATGAAAGATACAACCCATCTCATTTTTCCTACGTTTTCTCGGAAAGCAAACAGGAAGGATAATAAAGCAAATGAACCTCAGAGAAAGCAACGAAGGAGGCTCTTCTAGGGTTCGTGTGAGCTAGCGCTTTTTCTCCTCGTCGACTTTGTTTCTCTCCGTTGACAACAGCCAAATAAGTCCAAATTTACTTTTACCCTAAATGAATTTCAAGATGCTTTGCCACTAATCTTTAAAAAATCAACTTTAAAAAGTTTCACTGTAAGAGTTCACAATTTAAACAAGCTCTGAAAGTTTTCTAAAATGTTCTTTTTTCCTTGAGATAAGTCTACCCCAAAAAATAAATAAATAAATAAATACATAACACTACACTAGATAGTTCCTAAAGGTAAACGTCCAATTAGAACAAAACTTATTGATACAGCAAAAAAAAAAAAAAACAAAAAAAAAAAAAAAAAAATCTAGAACTTAACTTTGAAAAGATTTATTTTGGTAAAGCTAATGGCTAACTTGACCAGGTTCCCTTGGGATCATTAGACTGTCAACCATCAATATGAAGATCTTCTGTAAGCAACGAGAGGCTGTGGTATTCCTAGTGAAAAGAACGATATATAGATTTGACAATATTCAACAATCTCTATAAGCACTCTGAAATTAAGCAATTGAATGATTTGTTCTTCCAAATGATTTTTTTTTTTTTTTTTTTTTATAGGTAATTAATTTGGGCTCTAATGAAAGTCAGCGTTCTAAAATGATGTGTTTTAAAGCGAACTTAATGAAACGGTGCGTTTAAGTCGTCTTCTTCATAACTTAACCTAACTTTCTAAAATTCTAAATATTTAAGACTAAGTCTGAACTCTGAAGACTGAATGCATCGTCTGCCACCGCTGGCTAGCTGAAGCCTTTGAGTGAAGTTTTTTCTAAAGGGGTTGAGGAAAATTTTTGAGGGCCGGGGGGCATCCTCTCGACCCCCTCCCAGCTCCCTCCGCCCTTGTTCAAGTTCGAAAAGAAAAGGACTTTCAAAAGCTCAAAAGCATATATAAAACGAACATTTAAGTCCTAAATAACGGTAAACACCTAAAAATGAAATGAAAAATACAACCCATCTCATTTTTCCTACGTTTTCTCGGAAAGCAAACATGAAGGATAAGAAAGCAAACGAACCTCAGAGAAAGCAACGAAGGAGGCTCTTCTAGGGTTCGTGTGAGCTAACGCGGTTTCTCCTCGTCGACTTTGTTTCTCTCCGTTGACAACAGCCAAATAAGCCCAAATTTACTTTTACCCTAAATGAATTTCAAGATGCTTTGCCACTAATCTTTAAAAAATCAACTTTAAAAAGTTTCATTGTAAGAGTTCACAATTTAAACAAGCTCTGAAAGTTTTCTAAAATGTTATTTTTTCCTTGGTATAAATCTACCCGAAAAGAAAAATAAAATAAAATTTAACACTACACTGGATAGTTCCTAAAGCTAAAGGTCCAATTAGAACAATACTTATTGATACAGCCATAAAAAATGAAAAATAAAAAATAAAAAATCTAGAACTTAACTTTGAAAAGATTTATTTTGGTAAAGCTAATGGCTAACCTGACCAGATTCCCTTGGGATCATAAGACTGCCAACCATCAATATGAAGATCTTCTGTAAGCAACGAGAGGCTGTGGTATTCCTAGTGAAAAGAACGATATACAGATTTGACAATATTCAACAATCTCTATAAGCACTCTGAAATTACAGGAGGCAGAGTTAACACTAACACGAAAAGTATAACCAGACTAAATATCAGAAGGAAAGAACACTGGAAAGTATTGCATTCTTTTTGCTCTCTCTGTATACGACGTCCCCGAAGAGCGAACTGACATGGCACCATCACTTGGGAATCCCTTCATTTCTCCTCAAAATCAACGTCAATAATCTCAGGCTCCGACTTTGAAGTAGTGTTTCCTCTGCCACCTCTGGAGAAGAAGTCCCCCTTCGGCTGCCATACAGTGTTTCCACAGCTTGTGCAACGGATTATTTGGTTCTTGTAACCAACAAATTGCCTCTTACAAGCTGGGCAAGCCCCCTGTCCAAGTTTTGTGCAAAATGACACGTCAGCTAGTTTGTTAATAGAAAATTCCAACGGGTGAGTGAAATTAAAAGGGGTTTGAGGTTAACATTGCAAAGCCGTGACACATTAGTGATTAGAGAGGATAAGTGAAGTTTCCCAAAAGACACCAAGATATACTATATACCTCTTAAATTTCTAATACAGTTCATATATCTAGCTTGCCCACTAACGTCTCAAATCATTACATATAATTTTTTTTTTTTTTTTTGATTTGGTACCGGGTATCCAGAGCTTCGATCCGACTAATCCCAGGGTGCATAGGCCCTTGGCAAGGAGTTTTCCGCAAGTGCACCTCAGTTATTTCAAAGGGCGAACCCCCAGTCCGATGGCCCCAAAAAGCAGTTTGCACTCGATGGGTTTTGAATCATTACATATAATTTTTATATTGACAACTACCCCATCTGATGCCAAGGAAGCAGGGTTATCTTTGACAACATCTGATACATACATGAATAAGCTATACATTGCAAAATAGATCAAATGCAATCATAGAACCAAGTTAACTTACATCATTAAGTGCAGTGAAAATATATAAATTCCTAGCAAAAACTAAATAAGGAAGATATTCACCTAAACAACAAGGCACAACATTGTGAAAACTATTTCCACCTGTTAGCATTTTTCAAAAACAAATTAATTCTTTGAAAGAAACTCAAAAGTTCAATATAACCATTAAATTCTTGAAATAAAAACAATTAAGCAAAAGTCTTACAACATTAGCCCATATATCAATTAATATTGATCAGGACAAAAAAGGTACATATGCCACCAGAAGAAAAATATAGTGAGGACTTCCCTTTTGATTGGACCATATCAGGAGCAAAAGTTATGCCAATAAAAAAAGGTCACAATTTCTGTGGAATGGTATCAATAGCTTGAAAGATGATCACTTGATTATCTGATCAAGGTGGACTTTTATCCTAACATGTTTTCAAGTATATGTGGTACAAGGAGAAACTGACAAACAGTTCATAGCTAATTACACAATGTTGATAATGGCATATAACGCAACCAGTCCAATCACACCCTAAAAAAGAATTGCCGCTAAAATAATATTAAAATTATAAATGCACACATGCATCCACATTCACGGGCAAAAGCAGAACAACAAGAACCAGTAATACCTTTATAACGAGGTTATTGGCAATAGCACCAATGAGAAGAGGACCAGCAAATGGCAGTACCCATGTTGCGATTATCAAGAACCGAAAAAGCCATCCAGACAATGCAAACCAGAGGAAGAAAATTGTCTACAAAAAAAAAAAAACAATAACAAGAAGAAGAAGAAAGTTGTGTGAGCCAATAAAAAACAAAGTTTGCATAACCAACATCCAGAATACATACAAAGAGAAAATAAGGAAAAGGAATACATATTAAAGTACTACTTCATTTTGAAATTTTTTACATCACTCGGGGATAGAATATACAGCCTTCAAATTGACTTGTTTAATCTGCAATATGACTCACAGCTTTAGACTAAATTGGAGGCCTGTGCTTAGCTAACCTTCATAAAGTAATTAAATGAATTAATGACTAGTTACATCAAGAGTTTTATAAGACAAACTAAAAAATACAATGCCACCCTCAACTCATATCAACAAGCTATTTCCCTAGTTCCAAACTACTTGGGGTGGGTTTTGAAGATAGTCATAAGCAACTGTCCAATGGTAAAGGATTTTGAAGAAGGTCTTTAATTCCACCACCGTTCTCTTACAATTTTCAAAAGTACGATTATTTCTCTCTCTAGGTACACCACATTAAGCAAAACTCATCTTCCACACTGCTACACTTTGAAAAGTACCACCCTGCCCTCTCCGACATGTGAAGAGATCCACCACCCGTCGAGGCATGACCCATTTTAACCCATAAATGCTAAAAGTAGAACTTCATAAGGCATTAGCAATCTCACAATGGAGTAGAAGGTAATCTACAGATTCCCCACTATTCTTGCACATGTAACACCAATTACTTATCAAAAAAAATGTAACACCAATTTACCACTATAAAATGTTTTCTCAAGTTATCCATAGTAAGAAGCGGCCAACCAAGCAAAGAACGCAACTGTCAAGAGAACCTTATTTCGCCAAATACTCCTCCATGGAAAATGATTATTATCAAGGGGAGTAAAGACATTATAGAACAATTTGACATCAAACAACCCTCTCTTGGAAGGGGCCAAACAAAACTTGTTTTCATCACCCCGTCTCAATCTGATGGAATAGAACAGATTGAAAAACATGATGAAAAAATCCACCTCTTAATCGTACACCACTCTGATAAAATTAATGTTCCATTGACGAGTCACTGGAAAGTTGTGAGCGATCTGCCACGGAAGCATCTTTGAAGCGAGCAATACTAAATAACTATGGAAAAGCTATCTTAAGGGTATGCTCTCCACACCACACATCATGCCAAAATCTAATACTATATTCATCACCCACCTCAAATCTAGTATATCTAGAGAACCCCAACGACCAACCCTTTTTGATACTTTTCCATAGACCAACCCCAACGACCCATTAACCTCACTGAAACTCCACCTACCCAATGAGCTACCATATTTAAATTTCTAAACCTACCACTTTTACACAAACACAACCGCTTACAACCAGCCAAATGACACTCTATTATGTGTTCTTAAGGTCTTCTCTAATAAACTCTCTCTCTCTCTACCCTCATCGGAAAGTGAAGATGCATCCCGACATTTCTTAGTTGTTTGTTGGTTTTTCCAGCAACGATAAAAGCCTAGCTTTCCTTTTCTGGTTTTGCAATGGGGTATTTGAGTAGATTTTATGTGGAAGCTAAGTCATTCGAGTTCGTTTGTGAGAAATGGGTATTAGTTGTTCAAGTTTACAAAATAAGAAAGGGTATCATGCATTCTGTATATCTGGGTAGTGTTAGGGTTGTTTGTAATCTTTGTAAAAGCCTTGGCTGGCTGAATTTATTAAGGATCACAACTGAGTGTTTCCTAAGGGACCTTGATCGTCCTTTGTATAATCATTTTTGTATGAAAGGTTAAGAGTTTTTCCTGAAATTTATATCTGTGTTGGTGTGAGTGTGGCTGACCTAAGTGTAGAGACACTTAACTCTATCACAAGGCAAAACACGTGTGAGAAAAATTGTCTTGTAAGATTAGTGATGATGAACAATGACATATGCTTCAACACCCCTTTTTCAGTATTGACCAAGGTGAGAAAGAAGATTGGCAAAGGAGTAGTAATTTCCAATTCAATATAGTTGGGAGTTATGTGATAGAGTAATTATATACATCACCACCCACAATATTGTGGGAACCACTCCACATAGAATTGGGGGGGTGGGGGGGTGATGAATATAATTACTCTATCACATAACTCCCAACCATATTGAATTGGAAATTACTACTCCTTTGCCAATCTTCTCTCCCCAATTCTATGTGGAGTGGTTCCCACAATATTTTGGTGCATGAGGATTGGTTTTTGGGTTGCGGGGACCATGCCAGGGATTTGGGGGGGGGGGGGGGGGGGGGGTTGGGTTTGATAACACCTCTCTGACATTTCATGAAATATGCTTGGTCACTTAATAGAGTGTTGATTCAGAATGCCTAATTTTGCATACTTCCAATGAAGGGGCGTCATTTTTGTCTTAAGGCAACCACAGCTATTTTTATAAGAAGGCACAACATTGTGGCTTTGACAATACTTAATCAAGCAAGGTGATATTTAGAAGAAGAATGTTCCAACCAAAGACTTGCAACCAATAAAGCTCAAAAGAACTGTGGGATCATTTCTCAAAAGCAGACTGGTTATGGAGATGGCATTCTTAGTTCTGCTCCAAACTCGATGGAGTCACTCCTTTCAAAGCTGGAGAATTGATGCTAGAATTGATGCAGCAGCCCTAGCACGTTTAGAAAAGAACTTACCCAATTTTGATGCCCAAGACTAGTTAGTTTTGTTTCCTTATTAAAAGTAGGGTTTGATGCGTATGCTTAAGATTTACTCAATCTGATGGTTAGCTGGTTAGGATTAGCTTACATTAGGGTTTTCTTCTAATAAAGAGATTGTAAATTTCTCCAATGGAGTTGGTGCTTATTGCATAGAGATTTACAGAGAAAGTTTTTAATGTGCGACTGTGTAAGCTCCTCTTTCTTATTATTTCTTCTTTCTATGTTTATTATCTTGATTTCTTGCACCTTCAACATTCTTTCAAACCTATAATCAGCTCTTACACCATTCATGCCAATGTTCACACAGATTAGCTTACATTAGGGTTTTCTTCTAATAAAGAGATTGTAAATTTCTCCAATGGAGTTGGTGCTTATTGCATAGAGATTTACAGAGAAAGTTTTTAATGTGTGACCGTGTAAGCTCCTCTTTCTTATTATTTCTTCTTTCTTTGTTTATTATCTTGATTTCTTGCACCTCAACATTCTTTCAAACCTATAATCAGCTCTTGCACCATTCATGCCAATGTTCACACAGCTTAGAGCAGCTACCAATTTCTTCTGTGTTTTCTTCTATTTTGAAACTATAACCCACCACCAGACCCTTTCTCTCTCACCTTATGAAACCCTTCAACCCTAGATTTCCCTGAACCTTTTGATAGCAGCTAACCAATCCAAACCTACCTTAAAAAGACCTAATTGGCCGCTGACAGGAATATTTCCAGCAAACAGTTGTCTCTAAAACTATAACCCATCACCTATTATATTGTAAGAGGCACAAATTGAAAAAAGACAAGGTTGCCCTACACCAATCAAGGGGATCTGCAGTATCATGTTAATTGTACTCAAGCATTAGTCATCATAGAAAACACCATCTACACTTGGTGTAACATGCAGCATAATTTTGAGAGATACATACAGCGAAACTTCTTCCTAATGGAGTGTTCAGAAAATCATTGAGCTGCCTCCTGTACTGCATGGATGACAAGGAACACAATTATGAGTGATCATATTGATGTCAGAAAACGTAAGAGCCCAATAATAGAACACTAATTAAAGACCAAAAGACAGTATCAATTCCATAACAGACACAAACCAATTATTAAACTCCTGTAACACCATTTGTAAATTCCCACTCAACACCTAGGTATGATTGTCTGTTGAATCAACCCAAATCTTGAATTTTTTAATTATACCAATAAAAACCTTACCATTTTAAATTCCTACCCTACAAAAAATTAGCATAGCTCACTATTGATTAGTGTCAAAACTTACAAAATCAAACTTGTTAATGTTCTCGAACTATTTTTCTAAGTAACCGGAATATGGCACGATTTGAATTTATGTAATACATATATGAGTATACACTTATATATACAATTCTATATTTTTGTGTGAATAAAATCAATCAATAAAAAAATACTGCCGGAAATTCTGCATGACAACTCCCAAAACTCTTGCAACTTCTAGCTTCAAACAGAAACTCTTTAAAAACCCTCAAAAACTACCCTACTCATCCATAATCTTCTCTCTTTTTTTTTCTTTTTTTTCTTTTTTTCCCTTGACAAGTAATTCAATATCATTAAATAAGCGTAATGGGGTGCAACCCTAGTACATAAGAAGTATACAAGAGAACCCCCTAATTAGAAGAAAACAGTGAACAAAAGTCCAAAAATCTGCAAAACTAGAAACAAGCAAGCTATGATGTGTCGATATCCAGGTAAAGTGTTGAAAATGATCCTCCATAGCTCATTGAAGTCTCTACATCTTCAAAGCTCTAAGTATTCTTATCTCTCCAAAGGCACCACATTAAACACAATGGAGTCACCCTCCATACTTCCATAATATTACCACACCCTACCTGACCTCCATAAGTCACGAACAAATCACTCACCTATCTAGGCATAACCCAATCAACCAAACAAATTAAGAATAGAGATCCATAACTCTCCTGCGATGAATCAACAAGCGATCAATGGACTCCACACTCTTCTTCCACATGTAACAAAACTCCACCACCACAACATTCATCTTTCTCAAATTATTCAATGTCAATATTTTCTCTAAAGCTATTGTCCACACAAAAAGGCCACTCGCGAGGGAGCTTTGACTCTCCAAACATTCATTAGCAATCAACACTAAATCCAAAATTTGTCTACCTCCAATGAATGCATTCTATGAATTAGATATCTTCTTTCTCAACACTAATTTTGACATGTTGGCTAAAACCATGGAAATAAATTTATAAACCCCATCCACTAAGCTAATCAGACGGAAATCCTTAATGTCCACAACACCTGCCTTCTTTGGGATAAGAGAAAGAAAAGTTGCATTAAAAATCTTCACAAACTTCCGTCAACAATGAAACTCCTTAAAAATCGCCATGATGTCTTGTTTCATTACCTCCCAATATTTCCCGAAAAAAAGGCCATAGTGAAACCATCTGGCCCAGAGCCTTGTCATCATTCAAATCCCTCACCACCTCCCACACTTCTTGCTCCTCAAAATCTCTTTCCAACCAATTACTCTCTTTCGCATCAATGGAAAGGAACGAAAGGCCATCCACCTTTGGTCACCAAGTAAACTATTCGGAATACAATTAATTGTATAATTGCACTATTTGCTCCTTTATTTCAATGGATTCAGAAGACATGTATCCGTTAATAACAAAAGAACCCACTAAGTTATTTCTTCTAGGGGAATTTGCCACCCTATGAAAAACTTTTGTATTTTTATCCCCCTCCCTTAACCACAGGGCCTTAGATTTCTGCCTTCAACTCACTTCCTCAAGAAGAATAACTTTCTCCAATTCCTTAGACATAACTTCCTACCTCCTCCTTTCATCGTCCGTGGCCCTCTACAAGAAAATCTAGCTACTGAATATCCTCCAAAAAGTCCTTTTTCTTCCCTGCATTGCCAAAAACCTCTTCATTACATTTCTTCAAATATAGTTTCAAAGCTTTCAACTTACTTGCCAACCCTTAATGGCAATTTATAGTACCAAGCTCATCACAACAAAATGATGAGGATAAGCAGACCTCTGAATTGAAGATTTGGAAGGCAGTTATCCGGATACTTCTCTTCTTTTTATTCGAAGATATCTTTAAGACAAATCCTAAAGTGGACGAGAGATTAGAACCGTACTTCAACTTCTCAAAGTAGTGTTCGCCGTGGTAATACAGTTTCTGAATATGATCCAAAACATTAGTGCCAATGAACACACATTTTGCATCGTGGTATATTCCGTCATCGAACTAGCATACAGTCTTTTTTTTTTATCATTATGTACGTCTATGAGTGTGTGTTTGATAAAATTTTCAAAATTATTTCTATTTCTTAGCTGGGAAAATTTGAAACTATTGATTTGAACTACTTGCCAAATAAACAGAACGCACAATTCAGAAGAAAAAAGAAGGGCATTTTGATAAAAACACAGCAAAGAGAAAGACCTGCACAACCCTCTCAGCATTACCAAGCACAAAACAAGCATAAAACTCCAAAATCTTAGTTCATTTCCAATCTAAGAGAGAGAGAGAGAGAGAGAGAGAGCAAACCCTCGGCAAGTTCCTGCTGAAGTCCATAGAGAAAGTGCGCCACCGAGGGCTGATCTCGAACTCCCTGTCGAAGTCGCGGGCGCGGTCGGTGGCGGAGCGGGCGACGGAGCTGAGGCGTCGGGACACGGAGAAGCGGCGGTCGAGGCGCTCGGAAGCCTTCTTGGCCTCGAAGACGAGCTGATCGAAGCCGTCGTTAGCGCTACGCCACGCGTCCCTCAAGGCCTCGCCCGAGGCCATTCGCTTCGCGAAGCCGTCGATGTCGCTGAGCCTGAAGGCCCTGACGGGCATGGCCTGGCGGCGATGATGGCGGGGCCTTAAGAGGAGTGGAGGTTGCCATGGCAGAGTTGTGACCATGATCGTAGGCTACTCCGAATGGAGATAATTCCTACTATTATTCGGACACGCAAAGTATGGAAGATATTGGATATTATATATAAACCGTAGAACCATTTGGGATGATATTTTTTTTATTTTGAGAAACATTTGGGATGATATTTACTAATCGATATCATATCTTTTAAAAAATATGAATAAATAAATTTTTTATTATATACAAAATAACTAGGATAGCATTAGCAGCAATTTCTCTTAATTTTTTTTTAAAAAAAAATTAAATAATTGAACTAATTTTTGCTTTTCTATTCAAATAAATTCTATAATAAATTTATTTTTTTTCTTAATATTTATTTAAAAAATAAAGAGAAAATAGATATTAAAAAAAACCATTTAAACATTCTTCAAATAAATTATATGAAAAAAAAAAAAAAAAAAAAAGAGAAAAGAGAAAACATTTTTTTAATAAAATAATGATAAAGGAAGCAAAAATGTTAGAATTTTTTGGTTCTCTTGAACACCGAGAGAGTAACAGCTTTCTTAAATTTTCCTTGAATATAGGATTTAGAATTTTCACAAAGTGACTTTTAAAATTATTATTAGATTTGTAAAGAATTTTTACTGAATTTTAAAATAATGATGGTTTTAAAAGCCATCTAAAAGAGTGTAAAAATGGGTGTAGAGAATTGAGAGGGTGTGTAGCATTATTTTTAGGGAAATGCTAGGTAGAAATGCTAGGTATTATTCTACTGTTCTCCTGGTGTCCTCTCAACTGTGATTTGACTTTTAAAATTATTATTAAATCTATTAGTAATTTTAAAAGTCATATCACACTTAAGAGGACACCAGGAGAACGCTATAGAAATACCTAACATCTTTTCTGAAATCTTAATTAAAGGTTTACTTGGACCATATGGATTTTGCAAAGGGAACATTTTCCTTACGGCCACCGCTCATAGGGGTGTTCAAGCGGGCTAGCAATCGATTATAATTGTAAACTAATAATCGCTAATTAATTTGATAGTCGGTTATTAAAAACCGCTAACCAATTATGGCAGTAGCAGTTCTAGGGTCTCTAATTCCACGAGGCTCTCAGTAAGCTGCAATTACCGGTTATAGATAATAACTTACGGTTATAACCAATTGAACACCCCTAACCGCTCCTCCACCTCTCGTGCCCAAGATGCGTCGGCCCTTGAAATTTAGCGTAGGTTCGATTTCTCTAGAAGGGCTTTCGGAATCCGGAAGCCCATTTGCAAAGCATTCTTGCTAAAACTAAAAACGCGACACTGCGCACGTGATTCGCCCTTGCTTCCGGCCCACACCAGACATCGCCGCACGGAGTGACAGACCCTCCGGCCCGCCGTTTCTGCGAAGCCCCGACAGTCGCTCCCCAGGACGAGAACTTCTCATTAGAAACTTTTGAATACCAAGTTCCTTCGTTCTGGTTTTATTACTATTTCCAATTCATTCATACCTTGAGTTAGAGGAGCAAAAGTATAGTCATGGAAACCTCCAAAGAAGCAGCGGCACCTGCTTTTCTCGATCGCACCTCTCGACCAACGAGAGGAAAGAGGATGACCAAGTTGCTCGACGAGGAAGTTGAGGAGGATGAGTTGTTCTGGAACCAGGAGGCTCTTAAAGAGGTAAATGCTCCTATTTCTTGGCCTCAGTTCTTTTGGGTATATCTCTTTTCTTTTTTGGTTTTGTGGGTATCTGGTTTAATGTGGAAAATTGTTATTTCTTCTCTGTATTTAGCAATATGCTTCTTTATTCTAGGAGTATTTTGCGTTAATTTGCAAATTAAGAAGCTTCTGTTCTACAAATTTTGACATATTGAAGAGAATATGTATTTATCTATTTAGAAATGGAAAAAAAGATGTTTCCAATTCATCAAGATCAGCTAGCATCTCAAGTTGCGTACATAGTTACAAGTATATACTAGTGTTTTGCAGGAAGAGAATGATGTTAATTATGAAGCAGAGCAAGAGGTTGCTGACGAGTTTGATAGCGACTTTGATGAAGATGTGAGCTCCCTACTACTTGTTGAGATATTCACATATCAATAATATCTTTAATGCTATTCAGTTTCCTATTTATCATGTCTAGTCCTCCTGATACTTCTTTTATTATCTTGTTTAGGAGCCCGAGCCAGAGGAAGAAGCAGAAAACGATGCCGAGGACAGGTTTAGCTTCTTTTGGCTAAAGGGAGTGATAGTTGAAACTATAGATTTGGTTGTGTTTCTAAATGCTAAATGTTGGGTTTTCTTATAGGACGCGTACAAAGAAGAGATTGATATACCCAGGGAAGCCCGTGGCAAAGAAGAAAAAGAAAAAGAAAGACCTTTCGAAGTTAGAGGCTGATCCTAAGGATGAAAAACAAACTCAAAATTCTATTACACCTGAACACCACAATGTCCACGAAGGAGAGAGAACGGTTAGGAAATCTACTAGAACTTCGGTCATTGTTAGGCAAGCTGAGAGAGATGCAATACGTGCAGCTTTGCAAGCAACAATGAAGGTCAGTTTGGGGTCCTTCTTCAACATTTCTTGTGGGCATACTTCCATTTCTAATTAAAGACTTGCTTGTTGTTTAAATGGGATGATGGTTGTCATTACTAAGCCATGCACTTAATGGTGATGATACATTGTTAAGCTGATGAATCCATATTAACTCGGTTGCGATTGTAATCCTGGTGTCATTTTCACCATTCCTTGGTTCATTTGATTTGTTAAAATTTCGCTACTTGTAAAATCTGCATTTCAGTGGTACTTTCAACTCTAAAACAACCAAACAATTTGGAATGAATTGCAGCCGATAAAAAGGAAAAAGGAAGGTGAGGAGAAGAAGATGACCCAAGAAGAAATGCTTTTGGAAGCAGCTCAGACAGGTTTTGACTCTTGTCACTCGGTATTAGGAAATGATCTCTGAATTGTGGGAAACTTTGAATATAGATGTTTGAAGCTGTGATGCTGTTACTTTCTGTATGATCTCAACTAGAATGGATTGATTATAATTTTGCAGAAATCATGAACTTGAGGAACTTGGAGCGTGTTTTAGCAAGGGAGGAAGAAGTTAAGAAAAGAGCAATTGTGCATAAAGCTGTGTTCAGTGGTCCACAGATACAATATTATTCAAAAGATGGCAAGTTACCACCATTATTTAATTTTCAAATTGTTTTTTACTGAACAAATGAATACACAAAGGTTTATTTTTCTGGAAAGATTAATTCACTTTGGATTAATTTAACGTTGATCTGTAAATTTGTTACAGGTTTTTCATATTTAGAATTCAGTAAAGGATGTTCATTTCAGTCAGAGATTTCTACAACGTCTGTTCCATGTAAGTTAACTTTATGTGCCTGTGAACATTATTGTGTTGGTGAAACTGCTGAGGGTATCTTCATGCAGAATGTGATTAAATATGAACCATGCCTTCCAAAATTGTTAATAATTGTTGGAATTGTTTTCTTTTGGATTTTGTTTCTATCTCAACTGTTCTGTCATAGAGTCCATTGGAATGAAGCCTTTAAACCCCCTGCCATAATCACGATAGTGGGTTTGGTATCCTGCCATCTGTATCTTTGTTATCTTTAGTCCCTGCCACTAGCAATAGTTTACCTCAGTCTAAATTGTTGAGAGGATGCATTAGAATCATCCTGTGTATTAATTATTGAGATTTCAATGAAATTTTAATTGCTTATCAAAAGAAAGAATAATAATTTACCTGTGTGCCAGTCGTCTTGCTAAGCCAGGGATTTTAAAACAAGCGGTTAGAACCCCATTTGTGATCTCAGTAGTGAATTTGTTGTCCTGCTCTCGTGCATGCTGATAATCTTTGGAGACCCTGCTCATAAAAATGATTCACCAGAGTCCACATTGCTAATTGCCTCATTTAAAGAGTCATTGATGGATTTATTTGGATGTAAACGAAAATTTAGAGTTTTTTTTTTTTTTTTTTAACGAAAATTTAGAGTTGTTGTAAAAGTATATCATTTTAGATGAAGCTATTGTATAAAATGGGAGATGCCACCAAAACTAATGGTCGATCAATTTTGGTTTTGGTAAATGATGCTACTTGAAGTTCCTATAGTGAGTTGTGATACTGTTGCCCAATTCTGCCTTCACCATGTATTGATCCAATAAATGCTGCGTGAAACTCCCAAAGCATCTGACTATAATTCACTTATACCTACTACTTTAGATAATGAGTTTGCACACTGCCCTTGTTTCATAGAAACAAAACTGTATAGCTTTATGCGGTACAAGTGAGTTGCTTATTATGATGAAGGTGGCAAAGATTCAATTGAAAGTGGCTCTTTTAAAGTTCTGATCTAATCAGCAAAACCTTGAGGATCAGAAAAGCCATTAATAGGTCTTACCCTGTTCTATGAAACCTTAATTCTTTTTCTTTTTTTTCTCTCTTTCCAATTTCTTTTCTTTTTCCCAAGAAAGTATTAATCCTCAGGCTTAAGTTTAATTAGGTGAAATGAAAAAAGAAAAGAAGTTGCCAAAGATTTTTGCATCTAGAGGCACATTTAGATGCATGTCACATTTTGTAGTGGCAATTAGGGATTTCTTGATTGAACCCTATGGCTATGCTATTGATTTATTTATTCTGTTTAAATTTCTTTCCAGATCCAGAAAAGGCTGTATGTGCAGTTACTGGTTTGCCGGCCAGGTAAGAACTCAATTTCCTATTTGGTGGTTAATGATTTTCTTAGAAGAAATTATTTTCAGAAACAAAATACAAATGTGATGTTTGAAGTCATTGATGATCTCTTTGCAAGTACAGCTGGAGAACATGTGGTTTTTAATTTAATGTTCTAGTTGCAATAGTTTTTCCCTTAATTTAGGCTATGTTTGGATGGAGAGAGGAGAGGAAAGGGCACAGGGGAATGGGTGGGTTTACACTCCCCCCTATTTAGATTTTTTATTTTTATTTTATTTTATTTTTTGGATTGAGAGAGAATTTGAGGGGGTTTTGAGGGATACTGTACCCTCTTAAAGCCTCGTTTTCAGCTCTTGCAAACTAGGAGAATTTAAACGGAGTATATTGTTTAATGAGTTTTTTTGTACATCCCTTTTTATCCTTAATAATTGGTTAAAATTTTGATGATATCTAAATAATCCTTTTTTACTTTTTTCACTCTACTGTCAGTTTATATAATAGCTTATCCTTTCCTCTCCTTTTCTCCGGACAACCAAGCAGGGGGAAGGTGTCTACTTACCTTTCCCCTCCTATTATGGATTAAAACATCCAAACGAAATAAGAGATATAGATAGTCCCTCTTTCCTCCTCTTTCTCCCCACCCCCCATCCTCTCCTCTTCCTCTTAAACATAGTGTCAGTAAAATGCTCTTAGTAAGAATCAAAAAATCAGTAAGGAAGACTTGGTAATGAAGATTGTTAAATTTTCCTTTGGTAATTAACATTCTGTTTTTCTCTCAGATTTTTTTAGCATGCATGGTATTTAAATGACATGAGCTTAACAAGCAGCTCGTATTGCCCATTGAATAAATGGTAAAACGTTAAGAAGTAAAAATCTGTGGGTGGCATGGTGGTCTTAGGTAAATGGATATGAGTTATTTTGTGGAGAGGGTTAATTTATGGAGGGTGGTAGTTTTGATATTTGGAAGGGTCAAGATAGCTGGATGACTTGAGTTCTTAGGTGTCCACAGTTTGTGGAAGGTTGATGTAGGTGGGATACTTTAATTAATAGCATATGCTTTGAGGTGTGGGATGGGAGCAAGATTCTTTTTTTGAAGGATGTATGCTGCACTGAAGCGCACCAGTTAGCACTTTTTCCCAATTTATTTTCCATTGCTATATACAAAGTAGAAACAGTGGCTGATTTTACTAAAGGTGACAGATGTGGTGTTGCGTTGGAACTAAAGGTTCATGGCTTTCTTCTGATTGGTTGAAGGTTGGGAAGTAGAATAAGTAGATGCTCCTACCCAATGTCTACATGATTCACAGGTGAACTGAGTTGGCAGAGGGGGATAGACTATCAGACAAGTCAAAAAGGAATTGTATGTTTGACATTAAGAGTTTCTTCCGATATGGAAAAGGATTCTATTACTCTTAAAGCAACATCTTCTATTTGACATAAGTTTAAAAGGAATTGCCAGAGTACTTTACCATGGAAAAGCTTTTGGCATGCTAGAACTTCCTCTAAGGGTTCTCTACTTGTTTTGACCATAACTTAGGATCCATTTTGACAGCCAAGATCTGCACAAGCACAATAATAGGAAATTTATCCTTAGCTGGTGCTAAATATCTAAACAGGACTGAGAATCGTGATTCTTTCGCTCCTCTATTGCACTGTCACCCATGATCTTTGGCCCTTGGTCTTGACTCTGGTCAGAGTCCATTGGGTTATGCCCAATTAAGTGGTTAAATTGTTAGTTTCTTGGGGTAGAAGTTGGGTGTGGGAAGAGAGTCCATTGGGTTACGCCCAATTAAGTGGTTAAATTGTAAGTTTCTTGGGGTGGAAGTTGGGTGTGGGAAGAGCCTAGTGGATGGAGAGTAATCCAATCATGTCTTTGTGATGCATTGCCTGGAAAGAAACAATAGGGCATTCAAAAGAAGCGAGAAGTCAGTGGGAGAGTGCAAGTAAAGGCTTTGTTCAAATGGGTTTTGGTTTATACTTTTGTTGGCTCTTCAGACTCTTTCTTAGACCTGATATCTCACCCTTATGATCTGATTTGTAACTATATTTATCTTCTTCTTCTTTTTTTTTCTTTTTTTTTTTTCTTTTTTTTTAATTTTTTTTTATAGCTTTTGAGGTATCCCCTTTTATATATTCCTTTCCATGCTTTTCAATATAAATTTTTTATATTGAATAAAAAAAGATGGAACCAATGAGCTCAGGTCAAACAATACCTTCTCCCTTTGTAGCAAGGTGGAGGGTGAGATCGTGGGTTCAAGTCCACCGGGTGTGTGTTTAAAAAAAAAAAAAAAAAAAAGGACCGAGTAAGATGGTAGGGCTCAA
The DNA here is from genome assembly GCF_965113065.1 of Corylus avellana. Taxonomy (NCBI): domain Eukaryota; kingdom Viridiplantae; phylum Streptophyta; class Magnoliopsida; order Fagales; family Betulaceae; genus Corylus; species Corylus avellana. The sequence goes on from NC_142498.1 coordinate 17,769,569, forward strand.
GATCTTGTGTCATACCAGTATGACAACATAATCATTTGCGTCTGAAGTATGTGACTTTTATAACTGTTTTTTCTTTATAAGTTTTTTGGCCCTAAGGGGAGGGGAAAGGAAATATTCAAACTAGTAACTTGTATAACATATGAGTTATTAAGTACGTCTAAGAATGCACATTATTTTTCTGTTTCTTACAATTATATGAGCCATTTGAAGCCCCAAACGATTTCGACGCCTCTCCTATTGACCTTTGATATTGAAGTTGTTTTGAAAATTGTACCTTCTTCCTTTTTCCTACCATCACACCTCTAAATTGATTGTCATTTGATGTTGTAGATACCGTGATCCAAAGACAGGGCTACCTTATGCAACAAAGGAAGCTTTTAAAATAATTCGTGAACGGTATGGTTCCCCTTACATCCTATAGCATGTGTTTTGGATTTTTGTCAGAAAAGCCAAAACAAATGTATGCTTTGATGACAAACTAAAGGAAAAAGATATTTAATTTTTGTTTGTGTATATTTCTTTTTTTAATACTTATCTAAATTGATCCTCATCTTTTTCTTTTGATGGGTGATTTTGTAGTTTTTCTAAAGAAGAGAGTGGGGTCCAAAAGGAAATGGACATGGGAGATTTATTGGATTCACTATCTGGAACAGGATTTTCAGCTAAGCAGAGGAGATCAGTGACATCAAATAAAAGTGAAGTGTCATATTTTCGATACTCGGCTCGTTTTCGTAGAATTCCTGCTCTTGAAAGTGATATTGATGAAGATGATGATTGAAACTTGGAAATTTGACATTTCATATAATTATAAGATTAACTTGTTTAGGTGATTGCTTTTTATCTTCTTTGAAGTTGTATTTATATTTTAAATTTGTTGCGCCATGGTTTTCTAGTTAATAATACGGGGAAAAAAATGGCATTTTATAGAGGTTCAAATGGAAACACCCTTTAAGAGGCAATTCATTTGAATATACGAGTAATTAATAGTTTGTGAAATTTCATTTTAACTTTCTTGAATTGTCATTGTTTTTGCAATTACTGTCTTAAACTTAAAAACTGGTGGGGGTATATTTTAACTAAAAATAAATAAATAAAGTGGAAAAAAATATTTAAAGTGAGCCGAAAAAAAGCTTAATTCTCAAATCCGGACCAAAAAAAGTAATTAATAAAAAAAGTTGTTAGCCGGATGTGGTTAACCGCTAACCGGGCCGTTTAGCAGTTAGCGGAAGTGGTTAGTAAAATGTACTAACCACTTAAGCGGTTGCGGTTAGCGGTATTAGCCACTAACCGCTAACCACAAGGTCACCCCTGCTTATGGAGTTCTTTCCTAGGTCTGAGTTGAGGCCTATTTGGACACAAACAAGAGTCCTACTATGTGTTTGTGGCATTGTGCGTTGTCAACGACTCAACAGTGTATGATGTTAGAATTTGTCTTCTTTTTTTTTTTTTCCTAAGTGAGAATTTGGTATATTTAGCATTGAAAGAAGTGATATACATAATCTATAGATTTTAGATAAAAGAATGATAGTCTTTGCACATATTTATTATATTTATTTTATATTGATTGATGTGATGTATTTTAAGTAACTTTTTTTTATGTTATTAAAAGTGTTGATATGAAAAGTTACTTTATTTATTTTTATGTTATTTGAAATAATTAACATAGAAAGTCACTTTATAGACGCCATGCTCTACATTCAATGCTCGCTCAATAACCTGCAAAGTATGTATTGATCTCTATCAACTTCTTATCTCCCCTTCTTCTAATACATCCCCTTCTTGCCTATCTAAGGCCGGACAAAATTTGACCACCTCATATTCCCTCCTTCACTACTATCTCTGGCTTTTTGATTATTTTATCAAAACCTATATGGTTTTTATTTCAATTATAGTCTCTTTAGGCTTAATCACCCTTCTGCTTGTCATTCTTCCTTGGGACATGAATAAGCAGCATGCCCAATAACACTTCCCATATGTTTGGTACACATAAGGACTAATATATTAAGAAAAATGAAAGAAGATAGAATAAAATAGTTTTGGTGCTAAAAATATACATATATTTTAACATTTAGAATAGTTATTCTTTCATGGGCCATGAACTCCACTCCAATTTTCTTCTATTTCCAATAATTTTTTCTTTTCTTTTCTTAATGTAATATTCATTCCGCATACCAAACGTAACACATATACTCAACACCCACACTTATTGTTCTCCCATCAGTGCTAGTATCTCAATTTCCTTATGAAAATTTGATATAATATTAATCTCCAAGAACTGTCATACGACTATGATAATGTGACAATAAATATTAGTTATTAAATTTTTTTTTTTTATAAATCAAATGTCGATTTTCACTGTCACATCATCATAGTTAGGGGTGCTCAAACAGTTATAATAGGCGGTTATTGGCTATAACCACAACCGCAACTGCCTAGGCGGTTAGTAGTTATTTTATAACCGGCGGTTAGCGGTTATTCAATCTAATAACCGGCGGTTTTATAACCGTTTTTTTTATATGGACTTTTAGCTTTTTAAGTGTTTTGGGCATTTAATTGACCTATTTTTTGAGCTTATTTTATGGGCTTATTTTAAGGGTTTAAGGACAAAATGTTCCAAAAAAAGATAGGAAAAAAAATGCTGTTTTTTGGGCCAACCAATATTTTTGAATAAGGCTTAGCCGAAAACATCACATACCATATTATATATATCACATACAAAGTTATAAATAGCTCAAATCCATTAATCCAAATACAAATGAAAAAATTAATATATTTTATCAATATAAAATATTTAATATATATTTATATTATTATATATAAATGAAGGTGGTTAGTGGTTAGCGGTTAGTACCGCCCGTTTGAACAGCCTATAGTCATAGTTGTATGACAGTCATATGAGATGAGAGTCTAATAGAATTACTATTTAAAAAAAAAAAAAAAAAGCTAGTTTTAATCAACTTTGCCACGTCAGCAAGTCGGCCGGATCAAAAGCTACTGAGTCCTCATGAATCCAGTATTTGTTCTTATTCCTCACCGACTTACCGTACGTATAAATTCTTCTCCCTCTTCCAATTCAAAACCCTGTAAACAGAACAAGGACCTAAAACCCTAAAACCCCCTTCAATGGCTTTAAGAAAGCCGAACCTGGCTCATCACTCTTGCTTTAAGATAGGAGACGAGGTCGAGGTCACCAGTTCGGACCACAGCCTTCGCGGCACGCTGTTCCCCGCAAAAATTATAGCCCGGCTCTGCAAAACCGATAAGGTCGTAGTTGAATACAAAAGCGTAGAGGCCACCAATGTACCCTTGAGGGAATCCGTTGACATGGTGCTACTAAGGCCCTTGCCTCCACCGGAAAACGATCACAGGTTCGATTTTGGCGACGAGGTGGACGCGTTTTTTAGTGGCGGATGGTGGGAGGGAGTAATCACTCAAGTAGCTGAGGGTCCGGCGTACTGGGTTTACTTTAGGTTTTCGAAACAGGAGTTTTATTTTCAACCTTCGGAGCTGCGGCCTCACCGTGAGTGGGTCAATGGAACTTGGCTCCCATCTAGGGTAAGAATATTTTTTTTAATGATTTTTTGTTTCTGGGTTTTTCTTTAAATCTAAAATTGCTTTATTTTCAACAGTCACAAGGATTTGGAAAATATTTGAAGGAAAAACCCACAATAATATTTACTAAATTGGCGAAATATGTATTGTAGAGTGTTTGTTGTTTAAATTACTGAGTTTTGGGTATTGTTTCTTGGACTCATTGCGGGGTATAGTTGGTTATACTATAAACGTTAACACTAGACAGACCAGACCTTATGATGTACACGCAATAATTACGAAGAACATGAAAGCATTATATCATACTCTGAGGACGGGTTATCAATGGTAAATTGAAACTTGAATTGTATTGGCTGGCGTGAATAAAAATTAGATGATATTGTTTAAACCCTAAATAGCGTATATGTGATCTAGCGGAATGCATACATAGGCATATCCATCAAAGATAAAAATTTAGATGGAAGGGTTTTTGTATCCATTTTTTGCAAGGGTCATAGTTCATGTATCACAGTTGCAAGTTGGGCTTGTTGCTGTATTCACGACATTCTTTTGAAATTCTCAAATTTTGTCTTATAGCAGAAGTAAAGGATTTTTTTTTTTTTTTTGGCTATATGGGCATTTAAAATGATTTAAAAAAAAATATTTTTCTTTATTTAGTAACAAGACATGAAAGCTATATATGCCTTTCATAACCCTAAGTAAGACACGCACATTTGTAACTTTTGAAGTCCTCGTTATTAGAAAATCTATTCTTTTTTTTTTTTTTTTTTTTTTTGGTTTTTTGTAAGTAGAAAAATCTATTCTTCATTCTGGGCATAGACGTACTATGCATCTCAGAAAATCTTAGCCCAGGCTAGGGAGAAAGGTGATATTTGTCAATTAACATAAATTTGGAGAATTCATTATTTAGTTTTTTTGAAAGTAGTTAGAAGATAAGGAGAGCAAGCAAAGTAAAAATGAACAGAATGTGTAAAGTAGGCAAGAATAATTTTGAAACTTGTGTTTAAGATGGAATGCATTTTGGGGAACCTTTTGTTCTTTCCTAAAATGCAACAATGCTGTTTGCTGTTTAACTCTGTTTCAGGAAATAATGCTTCTTGGAGACCTTGTTTCTTCTTTCTTATACTATATAGTTTAACCTTGTAACCCCTTGATAAGTATACAGAGACTACAATCTTTTCAAATTAAATGTTTTGTAGTAGTCATTGCAGATTTTCATTTTCGTTAACCTTTTTTTTCCCCTGTTTCGTGGTTTCCTCTTTCTTACATGCTCAATCTTCTCAAAACTGGGCTGCAGGAATTGTCACTTAAAACAGAAGCAAATTCAAGCAAAGCAAGGATGAATAAGTTTAGTGAAGGAACAGCAGTAGAGGTAAGCAGTGACGAAGATGGATTTCAAGGTGCTTGGTTTGCTGCAACAATTGTCAGTGCTATAGGACAGGACAAATACTTCATTGAGTACAAGAGCCTGAGAACAGATGATGACATGGACTTTTTGAGAGAAGAGGTTGATATACAGCACATAAGGCCTCGTCCTCCTGATGCTGTCATGATTGATAGTTTCAATCTGAAAGAAGAAGTTGATGCATTTTGCAATGATGGGTGGTGGGAGGGTGTGATTTCCAAGGTTGTTAAGGGCTTACGGTACAGAGTTTACTTCAAAGGCACAAATGATGAAGCAGAGTTTCAGCACTCTGACCTAAGACCACGTCAAGATTGGATAGATGGAACTTGGGTCAGGGCTTCTCAGGTATATGGCTTTTGTATACCTTTAAAAAATTTATCAGTGAATTTTATTTCCTTTTTTCCTTTGTCATGCTGTTGTAGAGTTTGTTTGGGTAGGTGGAAACTTGGTTTGTCAATTGTTAAGTGATTAATAATTTCCTTTGAAGTCACAAGAGGTTGCTCAAAACTTGGTTTAGAAAAGGCGCTGGAATTAAATTGAGAATAGCTGTGAAAGTTTCCAAATTTTGTCGAAATTTTGTTTAACAAAACTTAGAATTTTATTCGTTTGGAGGCCATAATAAGAGAAAATTAAAGGTTCTGCTTAACTTGGGCAATTCAGACAATTTTCTAGAACAAGAAAAAGATTGTCTTCAACTGCTCCAGCTCCGCTCTGCTCCATCGTTACAGCTATTCAGTGATTTGAAAAAAAAAATTCAGACCTGCCAATATGGATAAGCAAATGCGCAAGGAAACTGAAAGTATAACATGGCATAGAGTTGAATTGCACTGGCAATCATTTACTTTATTTTTCCAATGTGTATGATAGTAATTACTATCACAAAATTTCCCTTCTTGATTTTGATACTTGTTTTTGCAGATCCTTCTTATGATTTACTAACTTGGGACCTTTTTCAGGCCTTGAAGTTCTGATTCATCCAAGCAGGATCATATAATGTTAGTGGGAAAACAGGCGCATTCATCTTCACATTCATTGCAGCTCGCATTCCATACGGAGGTGCTGTTTAATGTGAGTGGTACAGATTTGTTGATCAAGAAATCAAAATGTCCCTAGGTGTTTGGCTAACAATTGTAAATGCGGTGGTTGTTTTATCAAGAAATAAAAATGGTTTACTTTGCCTTTTGTATTCTTTTATGCACGTGCTTTAACATTTATAATTATGAAGAGTGAAAATAACGGTTGCCTCTCCGTATGAAAAAGAGTGTGCAACATCTTTTGATCTTGTTGAACATAAAATTGGTTCACTCTTCTCCTGTGTACTCTCTATGCCCTTTACTGTTCGTTTTTAATAATTATTTATTACCTATAAAAACAAATTTGTTCACATCCGACGGAACCTTATTATGATATCTTTATACATCAACCTTGGTGAGTCTTTTGGCATCCAAGAAGAGAGGTATTTGGCTCTTAGAACAGGTCATATTTCTTCTCTTTTCCTAGTCGATTTGGCCTAGAACAGAGACTTTTATTTCAGTCCAAGTGTTGTATTGGATGAGTAGCAGTTCTAACCCGTTCATTTAGAAGGAACTTTCAATTTCCAATAATTAGCAAGGCTATCTGATCAAATTGTCTGTCAATGGCAAAAAGGATTGCATACCATTGGCCTTGCTTACTTGTTCTTGCCTGATAGTTGTTAAACTTTAGATTTTAGATGCTGAATAAGTAGATTAAATTCCAAGAAATACAGGAATCCTAGTCTGTAACAAGACAGCTGACAGACCAATAGGCATCTTCACAGTATTAGATCAATCACTAGCAGTGTCTCCATGCTTGCTGGGCTTTGTCGCAACTCCAATGATACTCCATACTCCATAGTTTGAATAGAAAAGGGCAGCTATGTGATCATGTTATGAGAGAAGCAAAAGCGGCTCTTTTGGCTATCCTGAGTGGTGCAGCAAAATTTACAGCAATTTAGCAAAATAAATAAAATAAAAAGAGAAGAAATGCAAAGCCTAAGAAAGATACAAAATTGTTTAATGAAAATGCTGGTTACCTAGCGGAGGATTTTCTCCATTCCATTTTGGATCGAAGAATCTTTTTAGAGAGATCTTGAGGCCATAAATAAGACATTTGTCTTATTAATAAAAATATATATATTAAAAATAATAAAAAAACAAAATTAAAAAAAATTACAAAAAAAAAAATTTTGGCACTTAGGGGTGGCTGGTCCACCCCCAAGAAGCCACCCCCAAGGGCCTGTATGGGGTGGCCGGAGCAACCCCATGGCCCTTGGCCAAATCTTTTTTTTTTTTTTTATTTGGCCTTTATGGTGGTCCAACCACCCATTAAGTTTTTTATTATTACTTTTTTATTATTTTTAAAATATATATAATATATTTTTTTTTTTTTATTAATAAAATAAATGTTCAATTTATTGCCTCAAGATCATCTGAAGATTAAGATCTCTATACAGATTCTGACCATTAAGACTTGAGAGGATCTTGTTGGGTTGTATTTTCTTCCTTATTATTTATTTATTTTTTGGTAAAACCAACATAATTAGAAATGTATCAAGATTTCTGTGGGAAAAATTAACAGGGAACGGGAAAGAAAAACTTGATTGATACTAGGGAGAAACACGGGAAATGCTATTTCACTTTCGTTTCACAGCACTTTAAACACTTCCTCCGTATGAACTCCAAAAATACAGATGCCAAAAGCCTAGACCATGGTTTTTCCAAGTTCATTCTAACAAACAGCAACTGAAAGCACTGAAAGATTATATCGATATAAAAAAAATTCTAAATCTCACAAAATTCTAAATAGTGCAGCACCAAAGTATACTCCTATGAAAGGAAGCATAGTCAAAACAAAACCGAATAGAGGTCAACATAACCATGCCATGAAAATTCATAAATTCAAAGACTTTAGAAAAGCTAGGATTCAGTTTTAACAAGTCCAGGACAAAATGCAAAAAGCCTCTCAACATTAGAAGTAAAGAAGGCTGCTTTATGGACCAACTACTTCTTCTCTTCCTTCTCAGCCTCTGCTGCTTTCTTCATCCTGGCACCAACATGGCGCTGGTTTGTCCGCTCAATGCGGAGTTTGTCATATGCCCTGAATGATTTCATCTCTTCAGTGACCTTCACAAGCTCCACAGATGGCTTCTCGCGTACAATTGGCAAGTATGGGCCTTGGACCTGGGTAGCAGTTGCAAGTTCCTCAGGAGCAGAATCACCAGCCTGCAGCAAAGGTAAGAAAATGATGTCATGCAACAAGCAAATAACCATAGTCCACAATGTATTTCAACCATTTTAAACTAACCTTAAATTTGCGAGCACGCCTTGGGAAGACAACCAACTTGGCCTTGTAAGTCTTCAGCCTCTGCACATTAGCCTGAAGAGTTTCCAGAGAACGATTCCTCCTCCGATGATCAACTGCTATCCCAATAGTTGGTGCAAGTTTCTTGGGAACGTTGGCAGCCTGTTTATGAAGAAAAAAGAGTCGATTACTAAAAGTCGCATTAAAACCCAACGCAAAACAGGAGATGACACAAGCAGATACAATAAACAGAAAGATTACAACAGATTAAAGATAAAACCCATCTTCTAGACAAGAAAGAATATGCATGGGCTTCTCTACATATTAATAGATAACATAAGCAATTCAAAAGCCCAATTTCTAAATCACCAACACAATAGGCTGTGTCAATTGTGAACTTATAAGGGGTATATGTGATAAAAAGAACATAAATAAAATAGAAAGCTAAATGTATACTATACAGCATGACTGAGAAAGAAAAACAGGAAGACAAGGATCCAACCTTTAGTCAAATTCGAGAACAACCATTTGTCCTTCAAAACTATTTTTTGTTTTATCTAAATTGAGAAGCTGAAGGAAACCTACAAACTACAGTATCTAGGCTGTAAAGAATTGCAAGTGAACAAAAAATAATAATAATAATGCGTCCAATCATTAATGAGACCTGTGTACTTAGGTTGCACACTTATTAAAAAAAAAATTAATGAGAGAAAAAATAAAATGTAGTTGTATATAACACAAAAAAAGCTTTTCTAACCTAGTTCAGTAGACAAGAAGCAACGTAATCCAAATAATCCGACCAAATTAGCTAGAAGTCAGCATACAAGAAACAAAACCTTCATATACCATAAAGTTACATAAAAACACCCCACCTTCAACTCTTCTAGAGAAAATCCCCTTCCAGCCCTCACTTTCATGTTATACTTCAATGTTTGCCCATGTACAATGGGACGAAGAGGTCCAGCAGTTGGGCGGGGGAAAATTTTGACGGCCTTCTTCTGGCGAGCTGGTAATGGTTGAACAGAACAAATACATCACTACTCGGTCAAAAATATCTCACCAAAAGGTTTTGCATCAATGGATACGTTGCTCATGTTTACTAGTGTTATCAACCAAAATGTAACAACTCATTACCCAAAAGGGGGCAAATCTAAAAGGAAGAAAATAAGATACTCACCATTTCTTCTTCTGGTTTTCCGGGCTGGTTGATTAAACCATGTCTTTACATAATTCTGCCAGTGTTTCTTGAAGTGCCCATTAGGGATAACATTGTTGTGCTTAACCATTTCTTACCTGCAAAGCCATGGATTGAATGAGAAACAGCCTCAAATTATATGCACATAGTTGTCACTATGAGATTATGAAAACTGAAGCCAGCAAACCACATTTAATGCACCAAAAATATATTTTTGTTTGTGTCCTCTAAAACTCAAAGAAATAATGTTGAATGCATATAAATATCTTTTAGTCTCTGCTTAGACAATTTATATCAGAAATAATATGGTCATTAGAGGGAACAAAAAGGCGAAAACTCAAATTATACTATAACTTACACAACAACAATTTAATTTTAGTGAAAATGCAAAATACTTCTTCAGAAGCTCTTTCAAATGTCAAAGTGCTATTAATTGCGCCAAGTATGCCAAATGCCCAAAACAACAGCATGCTACCACAACAAAAGAAATTCTTACCTATACAAAATACTGAAACACATAATACACTACTAGAAAATAACGGGTTTTGTCAAAATAAGAAGACCAAAAAATCAGAATACTCTTTCCACGTTCGACAAAACACAAGCATTTTCTTCTCTCTTTGTGCCCACAAAAGAAACACCTTACTCACCAGCTCATTGCACTATTTGGGCAAATGAAATATAAATAGGAAGACTCGATTATATGGAACCAGATAAACTAAGCTTTTAGATTCAAAAATAAATTCCTCACCAAAGAGCTCAACTCGTACTTCCTCCCATCGGGTGTGTCTTACTTTCCAATCAAAAAACAATTCATCTTTTTCTTTTACTTAATCCCTTTTTTCTCAGCAACCAGAGAGAGGCTAATCGAAGCAGACAAATCAAGCTTAATCTAAGGAAGCCATACACAGAAGCATCAACGAATTCACAATACAGACAATGATGGCTCTGGAGAGCGTCAAAGCGCAGAGATCTAATAACAGGTCAAATCAAAAAACCAACGTAAACCCATTCGCGGCTGTACCCTCAAATTAGCAGAAAACGAGCCTTTTGCTAAAATTTTCTAAAACCACCAACAGTTTTCTAAGCAACCAAACAGAGAGGCAGAGATAGATAGATAGAAAATTGAACACAGATGATGGCAACGAAAATGAATGAGAAAGTGTGGTGACCTTACAGCGCCGCCGACGAAATGGAGCTGAACCTTTTGTGTGTGTCTCTCTCTAGCTCTGGCGCAAGAAGCTTTGTTTAGGGTTTCTTGGGTTTATATGTGTGAAGGGAGGAAAGCTAGTGAAAACCCTAGCTGCTTTTCTTTCTGGTCTTTTTGTTTCCCGTATTGGCCCAATTGTTTGATGTTCGTTGGGCCGCAGCTTGGGCTTTTTTTTTTTTTTTTTTTTTTTTTTCGCAGCTTGGGTTTAAACTTCTGTTTCCACTTTCTAGTAGTCTAGTAATATGAGTAAGCTTCCTTTTTATTTATTTATTTTTAAATGCTACAATTTATATTTTTATCTTATAATTATCCTATAATGTTGATATAACATTTCAACTAACTCTTAGATGATCTTTTATATATATTAAGGGTTGGTTGGAAATGTCATATTAACATTGTAGAATAAAAATATGTTAAATATTCCAAAATAAGTAGTTCAATCGGCTGAATATCACGATTCACGCCTTATGAAGCGAAGATCACTAGTTCAAATTCCTCTCTTCTTGTGCAGACATGTCAAAAAAAAATGTGTTTGAAGCGAGAGGATCCTATTGTAATTTCTATGGGCTTGTGTTGGTATTAATAGCAGCCATGATTGGGTATTTATTTAGGGCATCAAGGAATGAACTCCTTTTGTGAGAAATCATCATAAAAGCACTGATGTTGGGTTAATAAACAACATTGTTTATTTATTGTATTTATCATCTCGCTTAGGAGAAAAAGCCACCTTTATGCAAGATACACACTTGATGGTCAAAATAAATGATTAGGATCCCCTATAATTTTAAAAAATAGTGCTATCAAATTATTAAATTTTGGTCATTTTAAGGTATCAAAACGTTTAAAAAATGACACATATTAAAAATGTGATATGTTATAGTTGAGAATTGAGTATATTTTTATTAGGTTCTTACTCTCTATATTGTAAAAAAGCTTTAAACCAAAAATTGTCTATTAATTTTATGAAGATTAAACGTCTCTACAAACGTGAAGATGAAGTCTTTTGAGAGGAAAATTATTTTTGGTTATCTCGATAACATGCCACATTTTTAATGGGTAAATTTTTTTAAGCGTTTTGATACCTAAAAAGGGCATAAATTACGTTATTTGAAAATCTACAATTTTAAATAAATTGTAGGGAATCCTGATCCCAAAATAAAACGCAAGTCTATTGAAACGCAATTTTTTTTTGTGTTTTTGGGTTTTGACAAACAGCTGCAGAAGGTTTAAAAAAAATAACAAAATAATTCTTGGGCCAAGGAAAAAAAAAAAACAAAGAAAAAAAAACAGAAAAGAAGACCCCTATGTTAAAAAAAAAAAAGAAAAAAAGAAAAAAAAAAAGTAAGCTACACATTTCCATTCTTTCACTCCCTATCTCACACTCTTAGGTAGCTCCCACTCTCACCATTAGATCAAAATTCAATAATAATCTATTATAAATTGAACGGTGAGAATGTGGGCCACCTAAGGGTTTTGTAAAAACGGAGAGTGAGAATATGTGTAGGATTACTACAAGAGAAATGCTAGAATGCATTAAAATCTCCACATTTGGCCCATCTAAATCCTAGGTGGCAAAGAGCACATGACCCCATATGCATAAAAAACATAATCAGTTATGTGCCACGTAAGCACCAATTATATTGTGACACATGTCACTTATACTAAAAACTAAAAAATAGTTAGTAAAAAATTAATAAATAATTAAAAAAGAAAAGAAATGGACGATGAAGCTGTGGGAAAGAGAAAAAGTTCAAAAGTTTTATACTTTTGAGTATGATTTGCAAAATCTAGACAATTCATTTAAAATAAATGAAATCCCCCAAATTACAGCTATTGCACAGCGTGCAATACCCTAAGCGTTGTACCCGATCTCGATCCATAGTTAAAACTATCCTTTTGCACCTTAATTCTTGTATCCCATATTTTCGTTATTTTGCTAACATTGGGGAGTACATTGACATTGCTTTGATAGTTTGGGAGGTAAATTGTCGTAATTGATAATTTAGAGGATAGATTGTCATTGAAGTGATAGTTTGAAGAGGTTAAGTGGACTTTACCCTTTATTTTATTTTTTATTTGTTCCTTATAGCATACATAACATAAGTTCCAATAATAACAATATTACAAGAATGAAATAAAATATAAAAAAGGCAACCTAAAAAAAAGTCCTTAATGCAGGAAAGCGTTGAAAACGTCTCTTTTAGCATAAATCCATCGATACATGAGGGCATGATTAAACCGACAGTCCGGATTTAATTCTACTAATAATAGCCAACGACAACGTTTAAGCATACTCAAATGACACCGTTTCAAAACAAACCAATGCATCCCATCCCACTTTTTTTTTTCTTTTCTTTTTTTTCCCATATAATATTATTATATGAAAACAGAATAAAAATCTATTCACTCTATCATCTCATCCTCACTCTCCTATAATCAACTCAATGCCAAGCATATTTTGAAATACTCCATGGCAATGAGCTTGAAGCGAAAGCCCTGAACTCCATATACACATATACACAGCAAAAAGCTCAAGCCAAGCTTTAGCCAGGCTTGAGCATGGCCCAATCTTTACCGCCCTGAGCTAAAGGTGCCAGAACTCAGAGTTAGTTCAGCTACAAGCAGCAACTAAATATAGATTTGAATCATTTGATCATATAAGCAAGTTTCATCACTAATTAAACGAGCAAATTACATCAAATTCAGTACATATTCTCCAAGGATATAGTTTTCATCTCATGCAATCCAAGAGTCAGCTTATGTATTGATTCAGAATAGCTATTGTTGTTGCAAATTTTTTTTTTGAAATTCGAAAAATAGTAGTAAAAAGCTCCATAAGGCGATATTTGCCCCTACCAATTCTGAATCGGACAGAGAGAACATATTAACTATTAAGCACCTGCAGCAGCAGGAGAAGAAGATTAAGAAGAGGAGGAGGAGACCAAGTTTGCAAAGAACAAGAAGTTGGGAAGTAGAGCTGGAGCTCGACACATGGAAACTACCATCGCTCACATGTCACCAGCATTCTCGGAGACCTTACTGTTGATTTTCACTGAAAAGGATGCAGATAAATAGGAATCACAAGGGACAGGGCAGTTTTTGTCTTCTTTGTTTCCTCAATGACGGATATAACAGAGAGAGGTCTTCTACTTGGGTTAACAAAATAAGACAGTTCAAAAAGTAATTTTTTTTTCTTTCCTTTCTTCTTCAGGATAAGTAGGGGGTATTAGAAATGAAAATGGGCACAACCTGTTAGCATGAGAAGAATCCAAAGAGAAGGCAATATAAGAAAAGCTAATTTATAAAATCTTAAAAACCCAAAAAGCAGAAAATGAAGAAAAACTTCCAAATAACTTTTTGCAAGAAATAAAAGTGAGACCTCTTTGCTTCTTAAATTTCCTTGCTTCAAGGAAGTTTAATCGCATGTAATAGCGTTGAACGAAGATAAAAGGAAAATATCAAGAGAAAGTGCAAAACGACATGGTAAAAGATTTCAAGAAACAAATTCAAAACCAAGTACCTTACACTAGAATCTGAGCGTTGATGATGATCTGCATGGAATAAGAGGTGACAGCATGCTGAGGCATAAACTGAGCATAATACCAATCTTCTACCACTTGCTCTAGGAGTGGTAGTGCAAATTGGTATCCAAGGAGGCCACAACTTGCTGATTCCATTCAAAATATCAGTGAAATGGAAGTAGGAATAATTTTTAAAAATAAAGATAGTCATGCCATCCGTTTCATTTGGCAACTCTATTTCCAAGCTTGTTTTTCCAATCCAATCTCTGCAACGTTGGACGGCAGAGTTCTCCCAATATATTTCCTATTTCTAGACTTCTTGGTTTTCTTATCTCTCCCAAGCTCAACCTTTTTCTTCATTTTTTCCAACTTCTCTTTCCCCCCTTCGATGTCAGCTTGAATGGCTTTCTCTCTTCTATCATCCGATAGCAAAGCCAATCTGGCAAACTTCTTGGGCCTCACTAGTCCAAGTTTCTCAGTTATGTCCTTGAATGCAGGAACAAGTCCACGTCTAATGAAGCATCCTTCAATGAGTTGCATTGAGTTTGATTCAGGGAGAGATGGGGCATCTTTCAACTCAAGATCAAAGCAAAATGGGGAGTCCTTTAACCACATTCTAAGGGAGTGTGCCTTAGCTACAAGAAGCCCACTTCTTGTTCTACAAGGCAGAAAAGGGGATCCCATCTCCCAAAGGCAAGCCTTCAATGTGCTATTAAGGGAAACCATGTTATACTCTGATGTCCCTGTTATCAGAACAACTGATTTTGGAGACTCTGGATAACCCTGCAATGATGCGTCCTGCCATAATATAGGAACCCTTATGTTAGAGACAATAATAATAATAATTGTCTTCTGAAAAGTCCAGTGACACTAATGGCTCTTATAGCTGACCCAGAAATTAGAATAAACTTATCCTCTGTCAATTACATGTTCAGATCTTGATCATTTGGGTGCGCATGGGTTCGTGCATGTGCACGAATGTGCAATTGTGCAGGAGCGCTTGAATTTATGCAGGTATAGATGTACAGACTAGTGCAAGATTACATCTTTTACATACTAACCAACATTGGGTTAAAACTTCTATTTCCCAAAGATGTAGATGTAATGTTTTATGCTTTTGCTATTCTAACAAAATCATGTTGAATTGTGAAATTGCTTGTATAAGGCCAGGGCCCCCGCTTTTTTTGTCCTTTTGCTCCCCCTCCCCCCCTTTCTCTTGGTGCTTAACCAGGATACTACACTACAACTGTTTTATTTATTTATTTATTTTTTTCCTTTTTAATTCAAAGAAATGCAAGAATGAAGTATTCATGACTGCTCTTTGTCTTTCTTTCTTTTTGGGCCCTTTCGGTGGGAGGGCCCGGAGGGGTGTGTGGGAGACAAAAAATGGATCGCAATAAATCTAAAATTAATGAAAAGAAATGAGTTCTGGTTGATTCTTTGTATTTCTGTAGCGATTCCATTAAGATTCTGTATTGTAATTAATCCAAAGTCGGTGAAAGAACAAGAGCTGGCTCCTATTCAGTTGGCTGGTAATCCCAAAAAAGTAACATATTTAACCACAGAAATATTGATTGGGAAACTAAAAATTTGAAAAAAATTAGTGGAACGCATGTATTCAGTTTCATAAGATGCATCTAAGTCATGTATTATGGATTTCTTTAGATCCTCCATTTCTTTTCCACATTTCATAGTGTTAAGTCACTACTTATCCTAAAAGCTTAAACTAATAGGAATAGGTGAATTTAATCATTTAATCAACACTTAAACACTCATTTTCATGTGTGGGCTCAAACTCCCTTTTAATTGATGAGATCCAACATGTGGAATACTTAATTGAAATAGGGGTAAATGACAAAGTCAAGGTTTGAACACATGACCAATGACTATGATACCATATTAAACTACCACTTATCCTAAAAGATTAAACTAATAGGAAGAGGTAAATTTAATCATTTAATCAACACTTTAACACATAGAATTTTACTAAATTTCATTGGAGAGAATCATCAAAATCAAGATGATGTGCAACTTATGGTAGACTCGATCTCCTTTGCATCTTGTCTCAAGCTGAAATAGACAAAAATTTGAAAGGGAGTTGAATTGGCCTGAGAGCATTCAATGAAGAAAATCTAAAGCTAAGATCCAAGATGCTAAACATTCACATGCTACTATTATTTCTCTTTTTATAAGTAATTTAATCTCATTGAAAAGCGCCAAGGGACGCAACCCTAATACACAGAAAGTATACAAGAGAATCATCTATTCAGTAGAAAATGAACAAAGGTTCAAAAGGTCAGAAATTAACCCCCCCAAAAATAAAAAAATAAAAAAAAAATATTCTAGTGACATGCTACAAGTGGCCGACATAGGATTCAGAGAAGAATATATGTGGCTGACCCTGATTCAATGAAGAGGATTCATTTTTCTTTTATAATCAGAGACTTCTATTGAAGAGGATTCATAAAACCAGACTCTACTTAATTGGAACTAAGGCTTACTTGAGTTTAGTTAAGATGGGTTGAGTTGATACTGGTGAAATTCTAAAAGTTCCAGTACTCGTTGAAGGACAAAGATGTTTACTTTGTGGAATTCAGAAGTTCAAAAGACATTATCATAATTAAAGATATTCTGAAAAAGAGGGTGTTGAAGCTCAAGATTTGAGTTAATATCATAGCTCCTTAAAGCTGCTGAAGCATTCCTGATCTCGTAGGAAAAACAGCAACAGCAGCATGATGATGCTGGTGATGGCGAGTTATCCAGAAAAACACAGTAGCAGTAATAATGAAAACAGTATAAAAGCATTCTTAACAATGGCCATAAAGATGTATTCTAAACTTTTAACATGCAGCCCCAACAGTGATAGAAACAAAACAGAGGAGAGCTTGCCTGCATATGGTCAAGCCACAAAGTAAGACCAATAAGAGCTGAACCAGCAGACAACTTTCTAAAATCAGCCCCCCAGTCCTTGTCAGCTACTCTGCATTTGACCACCTAAGAGGTATAAGTGAACCAATAGAAACTAGGGGATGCAGACATGCATATATTTAGATAAAAGAAAGTAATCCTTTCATAGGATATGAAATGAATTAATTTTCACTTCACCCAAAGAGGAATGGCTCTTTCAGACAACAAATTTTTTCATTCACTTCTGCATATCCAGCTCCTTCCCAGTTAATTGGTTACTCCCAAGCTACTCAAACATTTCTTGGCAAAAACCAGTTTATAAACTAGATGAACAATAACAATAATAGATAGCTCAGAACTAGATTTCATAGCACCTACCTGAACACATCATGGTGATAAATGTTCCTCTTGATCGCCAATTGGAAAACCCATGAGGCAGTAGCCCGGAGTTCAAATGCCCACAACAGATCCCCCAAGGCATTGACAAAATTAAAGGCTGCATTGTCTTCCATAGGTCCTAGTTTCTCTAGACAATGGTCTACCTCCAAAACTTGTGACTTGGATTTTTCTGTCAGAAGCCTACAATACAAGATTCACGTAGAAACAGATTAACATGACAACAAAAATCATCAACATTTGACAAACTAATGACTACCTAATAGGAAGATCAAACCCAGCATCCCGGAGTGCATTTAAGAGGATAAGAGCTTCACTTGTGTGCTCACACAAACTTGCAGCCCTAATAAAGCATGTCCATATTCTATGATCTGGCTCCATATCAACTTCCTTCATCTCCGTGAGCTTTTGGATTCCAGCATTATAATCTCCATTCTTGAGATACGCATCAATAACTGAACTATATGGTAGTGTATCAAGATTTAAGCCAGTTGCTTTCAAATTATTAAGCACTTTTTCAGCTTCTTCGGGCTGTCCAGAGCTGCCATAAGAAACCATAAGCAGGTGCATTGTAGCAATTGTGGGTTCTACTCCTGCCTCTTTCATCATGCCCAGTAGTTTTTCTGCTTTGGAATGATTTCCAGAATCTCTAAACATTTTCATCATTAGATGAAAAAAGGAGCGGTCTAATTTACATCCATTTGATCTCAACTCTTCAAAAAGTTCCTCAGCTTGTTCCAACATCTGCTGCTTACCAAATGCTGCAATCATGCTTTTGTAAGTGTCCAACTTAGGTTCCAGACCCAGCCTTCTCATTTCAAGCATCAGCGACAAGCCTTCTTCCGCTCTACGATCCCTGCAGTACATTATGATCAAAGTATTGTAAGTGTCCTCATCTGGATTAATGCCAGCTTCTTGGATTTGCTGGAACACTTGAGCAGTCTTCTTGAAATCCTCAATTCCAGCATATAGCTTGAGAATAGAATTCCATATCGAAAGATCAGGTTTAAATCCTGCCTCTTCCATTTCAAATAACATGGCTTCGACATCCCTTGCTCGTTTTCCCTTACACAATAACCCAATCATAATCCTGTAAAGATGCATGGTGGGAAAATAACCAGCAGCCTTCATTCCATGGTATATTTTCTTCACCTCAAAAATGTCTCCGGCATTAGTGAATGCTTCAAGCATCAACAGAATAGAACTTTTGCTTATCTTAAAACCCATATCTTGCAACTCCTGGATTACCACATAAAGCTCGTTTAATCTCCCATCGACAATTAAAGCTTGCAATAGACCATTTATGGAATCTACAGTTGGGGAAGGGCCATCTCTCATCATTGTATTAAAAATAGCCCGGGCTCGTTCATAGCAACCATTTGCAGCATAAGCTTGTATTAAGGCATTCCAAACCTTCCTATCCACTGTTGTACATTTTTGCCTGAGATTTCCCACCAAGCTTTCCGATTTCTGCCAGAGCTTCAATTTCCCATATGCCTCAATAACATCAACATATATTGAGACACTGTCAAACAAAATGCCTTTCTTTTCTGCTTGATCAACCAAATGGTGGGCTGTCTCAGGGAAGCCCATTTTACAATATATGAGCACCATACTTTGGTAAATATATTTAGAAGGTTCGACACCAAAGAATATCATGTCAGAGAAGACTTGAGAAGCTTCGCCAAAGAGTTCATTTTCTTCACAGCCTTGAATCAGGGTTTCATAAAGGGTAGAACTTCCGCTAAATGAACCAAATCCCCTAGCATTACTAAATTCCACCAATGCAGCATCCAGTTGGTGAGCCTTGCACAGTAGGACAACCAGTGCTTCAGTCAACAGTTGCCTTGAGCTAGGAGCACGTTCTCTCAAGAATTCAAGCAATTCACGTGCTTCTAAGTGCCTGCCAGACAAGCTGTACGAACTCAAGATAGATAATAAACTATCACGGTCCAGTTCATAGCCATTGCTGATGGCCAATCTCAACATTTTTGCAGCATGGTCATAGCATCCCCCCTTAACTAGAATAGAAGAAATAACTTGTGGATTCAGACCGCATATCTCTTCCATATCTCTGATCACTTTTTCAATACCTTCCAATTTGTTTTCCCTCACAAGCACTCGGAGCATGACCTCATAAAGAGCATGATCCGGCATAAAGCCATCAAAAACCATTTTCTGATACAGCACCATGGCCTTCTTTGTCTCATTGAATCGCAGAAAGATATCCAACATAACTGAGTACGCTAGAAGATCAGGTCTAATCCCAGACCTAAGCATGCAATCAAACGTCTCTTCAGCCTCTACTAGCTTCCCAACTTTGGCATACCCACAAATTAAAGCACTATAAGTCCGCAAAGTGGGTTTTACCCTAGCATCCAACATCTCTGACATCACATTGGCAGCTTCCACTATCTTACTTGCTTTCCCAAGTGAATCAATCAAAACAGTGTATGTAATCGCATCAGGATTTCGGCCTGCCAATTTCATGTCCTTGTAAAGCTGTAATGCTAAATCATGTTGGCCCTGCTTCCCATACATGTGTATAAGAGTATTGTACGTCATCTCATCTTTACCAAATCCCATTTTCACCTTTTCTTCACAAATCTCCTTCACCTTCTCTACATTTCCCTCTCTTGCAAAAGCATATAACAAAGAATTATACGTCACTGCATCAGGGAAAAATCCTTTTGACTCCAAATCCTTAAAGAGCTCCTCAGCTTTGCTAGACAGTCCACATCTCCCATACACCGAAATCATGGCATTATAAGTCCATAAATCAGGCTGACAATTATGCACCTCCATATCAATGTAAACCTTCGTAGCCTCCTCCAAATTCGATTCACGTGAACAAGCACTAATAAGAGTATTGTAAGTTATTATATCCGGCCTAAGCCCTGATCTCCTCACTTCATTCAAAAGTTCAATAGCCAAATTTGGTACCATAGCACCCGCCTTCAAACGGGCATTTATCAAAGTATTAAAACTCACGAGGTCTGGCTCGCACCCTCTTTCGCGTATTGTATCAAGCAGTTGTTGGACCTTATCAAACCGGCCATTCCGCGCATACACACCCATCATGGCATTGAAAACTTGGACCGTATTACCCTCTGCCGGCTCCGCCCGGGTGAATATTTCCACGGCTAAGGCTTCTTGATTGGCCTTGCCAAGAATTGACAGGATAGTGGCAAGCATCCTCGCATTCGGGGAGTACCAGTGCCGCAAATTCAACCACTCGTAAACCTCCAACGCGCGTTGCCAGCTCGATTGGCCGACCCATTTCACCACAAAGCAATAATCGGTGGGAGTCATCTGAACCTTCTTTTCGTCTAACACATCAGCCACAAACTCCTCCGGTTTCAATCCTAAAATCCTATCTGTCAAGAATTTCACTCTCTCCCTCCAATCTTTGGCTCTCTTGAGAGCCAGTTTTGTCATTTTCTTAGCCTTAGTCTTGCTAGGCCTCCCCAACACTTGTTGGGTTTCATCATTAACATTCATATGCAAAGATTCCGCACCATCCCCCTCCCGGGTTTCCTCTTTGGCCCCAGAATCCGAGGCTTTTAGCGAAAAACCGACATCCTCTACAACATGGGTTGGAGGAGGAGATGCAACTGTGAACTGGGTCTGGGAGGATGGATAAGTCTCGGTGAGTTTTAGGTGAGGCCATCTCACGGATGGCGAGGCTCTGCTATATTTAAACTTCTGAGTATTATTGTTGTTGTTAACATTCACTTGGTCAGAAGAATTGCTTGTAGTGGCAGTAGTCGCAGCAGAAGTCGCAGAATTGGAAAAGCAAGAAGAAGGGGTGGTTGTACATTTGCATTTGCATACCTTCGATGAAGAAGAAGAGTCTGCTGAGTGTAGTATCAAGGGTGATGAGGTAAAGCCCAGCATCCCTGTACAAGCCATGGCCTCGGTCAGCTCATGTGGTTGGGTTAACCTGTGGAAGCTTGTGGAAGATATATTAGTAGTGTACTAGTGTTTGTTTTGTCTACGATTCGACCCCAAGGAGACTGAAGCAAATTGGACTTCGGGTCAAGTTGTATAGGCGGGTTTAATAGCATTTAGTTACAATATCCTCAGCACTTAAAAACAAAAAATAAAAAATAAAAGTTATAATATCCTCAGCAATTGTTTTAGTCACATTTCCCTATTTTAATCGACTCGTTTGAAATACCCTGTCAACTTAATATTTTGTCTATCAACTTTTACTAGTTCATTTAAATTTTGTTATTAGTAATTTCTTTCTCCCTCACGTTTTCAACCCATCAACACAAAATCCCCCAAAAAAAAACTCAACAATTGTTCGAATCGGTCATGTAGGTGTCGATCAGGGTGTCCTTGTGGTTGTCGAGCTGAGGCCGATGGGATTTGGAGATGCGGCCGAAGAGTTGGAAGGTGGGGTTGCTTTGGATAGTGAGCACATAGGAACAGAATTCTTTCCCGTCTATAATGGACTGGAGAATATATAGTTCATGGCTAGGATTTCATCTCAGAAATCCTATAGCCACAAATGAGACACATATTCCACTAATAAAAATAATAATAAAATATTATTTTAAATTAAAAAAAAAATTTACAAAAAAAAAAAAAAGAAGGGGGTGGTTGGCCACCATAGGAGGTGGCCGGCCACCCCATTTTTGCAAGATGGGGGTGGCCGAACCACCCCCATAGGCCATGGGGGTGGCTCAAGCCACCCCCTACCCAAAATGAGGGTGGGGCAGCCACCCCCTATGGTGGCCAGCCACCCCCTTCTTTTTTTTTCTTTTATTTCTTAATTTTTTTTTAAAATTTAAAATAATATTTTATTATTATTTTTATTAGTAGAATATGTGTTCCATTTGTGGCTATAGGATTTCTGAGATGGAATCTTAGTCATGATATGGATATTCTCCAGTCCATAATGGATTGGAGAGGATCCTGTTCCGAGCACATAGGGGCAGGAATCGACGATGGCAGAAGAAACACGAAAGCTCGTGTTTGGCTTATTAGGAGAAAACAGGCGCACACAATGTACCTACGTGATTCCATGAATTTTAGGCCTAAATCATCCACCTAGTCTTACAAACAAGTGGTGAAAGTTTTGAAATGGAGGCTGTTTTCTGTACTCATGCCTGTATGTCTAACAAGCTGCTTTGAATAGGCCATGGAGACATTCAAATGAATTACATGGAGATCAGCACTTGGATCACTTACAATTGTTGACATAATCAAACAACTGCCGAGACGCTCTTAACAGATCCGGAGATCAGAGCCAAGTCAAACTTAACTTTGCGATACTTGTTGGTTTATTGTAGAGAACTCGTTTCATTTTTAACCTACTGCAGAGTTGAAGTACAATGTCCACATTGAAAGGTGCACTTGCTTCAGACTTGTAACTGAAAAGTGCTAGTGAAATTGCTAGTGCTTTGTGAACTTGAGCAACTGTTTGGTAAATCAGATTGGACTCCAAGGCGGCATTTATATTAGAGTACACTATTAAATAACATTAGAAAAATGCTACATATACTTTCAAATGTTTACTCTATGATGTGACAGTGAAAATTGCCATTAGGAGTAAGCACTTAGAGGTACACGTAGCATTTCTCAAAAAAATAAATAAAGAGATAAAAGGCAAGACAAGACAATATTTCAAATCCAAAGGCCAATTGAACCAAGCTGATTGGAGTTGGTAGCAATGCCTATGAATAATATAACACATGTCAGTATGCTGAAATGATGATGATCAATGTGAAGCTAAGGTCAATATAAAGCGGAAAGAACTATTGCTCACTTGTACTCTCCCCGTTCAGGAACAAGTTATATAATTCACAACTATCTTCCAGAAAAGCTTGCTTTATCCTCAAGATGTCTCACTAGAAAACTTCAGTTATATTTCCCTGGAAAGAAATGAAAAGCCCCTACTAAACTTTCAAACAGTAAATCACTTCAAAAGAGCAGTTACAAACTCTGATAAAACTGGCAGAGAGGAGAGATGTCAGATAGGGATGCAACCTCCAGTGACCAAATAGATATAGTGAGAATACTTCAGTGAAAATTGCTATCATAAGCGCTGAGATCCATTGGATGGTTCCTTTTCTCTTAATTTGATTCTTCTCCAGAAAGCCATTTGCTGGCAAAGCAACCAAATACAACAGCAACAATGCTAACTGGATCAATCATCAACTAAATTTACCAAGTTCCATCTTCTTCTTGATCGCCCTTTGACCATGATATATAAATGAATCTAATATTCCTGAAACAGTGAAAACTCCTGTACACAAGAGCCAAAACCCATCATTATGCATCTAATCAAATATTAGAAACGAAACAACTTTCGTCAACAAGGTGAGTGAGGTAAATGTTTTGGAATTACCTCCAACAATAGCACACATGTTCGTTAGGAAGTGTAAGAATGAGATATGCTCCTCCGTGAAAGTCACCTAAAGTATGCAAGTCATACAATAAAAATGAGTCCAAAAGTAAAAATCCATGCGCAAAAACCGCATATGAAAACTTCAAAATGATAGTTTCATTATCACAAGTATATTTAAAATCTTGAAAGATCTTTCTCATAAATTGCCATAAGCAGAAAACCCCACCTTTATTGGAGAAAGATCATAAAAGAAGAATACTCCAGGAAGGGACTGAAGGTGGCCTAGTTCTGCATTCCTAAAATGTTCAGTTACAGAGAACTGCAAAAATCAAATTAAAGTGTTTTATGTCAAGTTCTATATACAATATGAAATTCATAAACAAACGCCTTCTGTGAATTTCGCTGCACCTGATTTGACTGGATTGTATGCCCACTCAAATCTGTGTATACCGTGGGTACAACCTGCAAAATAATAGCAAACATGTTAAATTCCTGAACTGACAGTTTCTCAATAATTTCATGGATTCACGTGTGCTCCTTTACAGTAAGAAAATAAATAAAGAAAGGAAAAAAAAAAAAAAAAAAAAAAGAAGGTACTGGCTTCAGACCAAAAAGAAAAAAAGGCAGCCTTGAAACCCTTCAAGTTCCAAGGGCCATCACACAACATAACTCCATAAATGCACAACAGAGGCAAAGATCTTAAGTTACAAGGAAAATAACTAAAATAAATTTGTAAATATGGTGTACGGATTCTGCCCTTGCCCCAAAGAAAGGGAAGCACAGATTACTCGAGTGATCCACAATAAATTCTATGGATATGGAAACAAAGACTAATTTTAGTAATACTCTCTACCAAAATTCTTTCTTGTCTTTACAAATAGCTTAAATAAACCTGATACATTAAGTGAACATGAAAAAGAAGGTGACAAAGACTCAAGTAGTAATCATTTTGCTGATCAATTGAAACTCAATCATAACATGTGAAATAAGTAAGGCTCAAGTAGCATTTTGCTGATCTGTTGAAACTCGGTCATGCTTTATTTCTTAAAAACGTTAACAAGGGAACAATCATGATTCTATAAAAGCAAAAGAAATGAGAAACATCATCATTCAAAACAAATTAAAGGAGTTGCCTTTTGATCTAGAGTTCACGACCAAATGATCTAGAGTTCATGACCAAATGCCTCCAGTTGTATATTTAAAAACAAATTAAAGGAGTTAATAAGGGCAATTTGGTAAACCAGAGTTCTCCCATACTAACAATTGTGTTAGTCTCACCCCAAAAGCCACCAAGAGATTCTGATAGATAACTTTCCACATATAAAAAATCCTCATTTTTTGGACTAAACATAAACTCAGGTTTCAAATACTCAATTTCTGAGATGCAATACCGCCCACTTTCTGTCTAATGCTACCTGAAGTCTTCCCTAGCGAAATTGGGGTAAGATGTTAGGTGTTGAAGCCATGCCATGCTATGTTGTGATAAGGTGGTAGGAGAGATGATAAAAAGGAATACGTTCTTATATGCAAATGTAAACCCCCAAGCCCACCTCAAGAAAAAAAAAAGAGTCAATTTTTTTCACCATATACATGTAAAAAGACGCATAAAAATGGCATCTTGGAGATGCATTTTCCCACATAATATACATAACATATAAGCATTTACTTTCTTTCTTTTTTGTCTATTTTATAATTTCTGCAACTGAGAGAGAATAAGAGAGATGGCCTTAACAGGTGATCTTGATGGGAAGTATATGGCTGTAAGGAGGAAAGGAAAGGGCACGTTAAGGCTTGAATGGTACCAATACAATATCTTCATATGTCTATAAAAGCAATATATAACTTACACATGAGCTCAAATAAGAAAAGATCTTTATCTTTCAAATAAAATAATAGTGGTGTAAATTGTATTTCCTTTAGCCATCGACGTTGGTCCAATTGGCTCTAACAAGGGATCAGACTAATTACAAAAACTAGGAGCAAGCATATTAAAATTAAGGCCTAGTTGACGTATATGTAAAGGGGGAGATTTTGTCACTAGGCTTTAGCTTGAGGAAAGTCAGGTGAATTACTCCCATTAGAATTTTTTTTTGGCTCATGACTTTCAGAATTGAATTTTGTGCCAACTCCTCCAAGAAGATTAAGGTACATATTGTCTTTCAAATAGTGAATTGTGAAACTAAAGGGAAAGAAGAAATTTCTGGAGTTAAAAAGAAGTAATAGAAGGCAAATAATCTAGAGACCTTATAATCATCAAAATAAAATCCAGAGGCATCACAATGCCTTGGTTTCCCTCAGATGAGAAAATGAAGCAATCATCCAGGATACTAACCTTGATAAAATACTGATACATCCCACTTGGAGTTTGTTGTATCCATTGCACACTGAAAGTTGCACAAAATAGAAGACATATTTTTCAATGTATACCACATCACGAATAGATAAAGTAGGATCATATAAATTTTCCAGACAACAGATGGCTCACTGGACTCGGGGTGAAAGGACAGAGAAAAGAGCCTACCCGTCCAGAGGATTCACAACACCAGGGAAGTAGTCTCCAAAAGCTAATCTATTGATCTTGTGACTTATCTGTCTCACATTTAAGACATTTATCAGACACTTATCAGAAAGCATGATGAAGTAGGATGAAACTTGAAGATTTTACTTTCTCGGAATGCATGTAGTATTATCAAAAATAGATAAATCAAAGCAATCATAACTTACATTGAAACTATCCTTCTGAAATGCTAGCAGATCATGTACATGAACACCTGATTGCTGAAAGCTTTTTCCAGGTGCAAAATGAAAATTTCCTGCCACCTTATTAACTTCCACGAATCCATAAATATTACATCCTTCACCTTCTTCATCTTTAATCCTTTGTAAAAAACCCTCTCTTTTGCACTGAATGTCACAAGAGTAGAACATCAATAACATCATAAGATCAAAACAATGATTAAATGCTGCCATTAGAATATTTGACAAAATATGTATATGGATAATATCATCATATTATTATGCAGAGTTGTCAATGCACCAAGCCAAGGCAAAACTATAGCTTGTTCATTGTCTAGACATTTGCATAGGTCATTGCAAGAATGCATGTTATTGGTATTAGATATAAATATGTTGCACCATCAAAGGCAGATTTTAGATCTCGTTCTCATTTCTACTAAGAGCTTTGATAACAGAATCAGATCTGGAGAGTCAGGTGTGCTTTGCAAATAGGGATTCTCTGTTGTACATGCTAAGGAGCAGTTCTGGGGGGAAATGGTGTATCTGGATAGCTCATTGTATCTCTTCAGTGCGGTAAGATGATCTTGTTATGGAGGCTTTGTCTCCGTTGTTATTTGGCATTGTTATGGAGGCTTTAGGTAAGATGATCTTTGTGGCAATGAATGGGGA
This sequence comes from Corylus avellana, assembly GCF_965113065.1. Taxonomy (NCBI): domain Eukaryota; kingdom Viridiplantae; phylum Streptophyta; class Magnoliopsida; order Fagales; family Betulaceae; genus Corylus; species Corylus avellana. Next base: position 17,796,839 of record NC_142498.1, read on the forward strand.
GTTTTTTTATCTGACTTTTTTGTGGGGACTGAGAATGATGGTGGGATTGAAATCTCTCATCTTCTAAGCATATGACACTTTAATTTTCTATTGGGCTGACTTAGATCACATCCTTCATTTGTCTCGGGTGTGAAGATTAATTTGACAAAGTCAGAATTGGTTCCTATTGGCAATATCAATAATTTTCTTTTCTTTTTTTATAAGTAATTGCAACTTCAATAAATAGACAGTTTGGCTCATATTTTGGGATGCACGGTCACCTCACTGCCCATGAAGTACTTAGGTTGTCCGTTGGGTGCTTCTTTTAAAGCCAAATCTATTTGGGATGACATTATTAAGAAGATTGAGCGTCATTTGGCGAGTTAGAAGATGTTGTACTTGTCTAAACGGGGTAGGATTACCTTGATCAAGAGCACCTTGTCTAATTTTCCTACCTCCATGACTCTGTTTCCCCTCTCTACAAGTGTTGCCAATAGAATTGAGAAGTCACAGTAGGATATCTTGTGGGGAGGTATGGGTGAAGAGGTCAAATTTCACATGGTAAGCTGGTCCAAGGTGTATTCTCCTATCTTTGAGAGAGTTTGGGGATTCAAAATTTGCTTATATTCAATTGAGCTCTTCTGGGGAAGTGGTTATGGCACTACGCTTATAAGAGAGAGGCTTTGTGGAGATTGGTAGTAGACTTTATGGTAGTCAATGGGGTGGTGGTGTTCTAATGGAATCAATGGGTCGTACAAGGTGGGTCTCTAGAAATTCATTACGAGGGGTAGGGAAGAGTTTTCCAGATTCACTAGATATGAGATGGGTGATGGCTCCAAGATTAATTTTTGGCGTGACGTGTGGTATGAGAAGCAGCCCCTCAAGATAGCGTTTCCGAAGTTGTTTAGCATTGTCTACTTTAAGGATGCCTATGCGGCATAGCATCTTCATCTTCAATTCTCTAGTGGCTCTCCTCAATGGAACATTAATTTTGTAATAGTGGCACATGATTGGGAGTTGAAATTCTTTACTTTGTTTTTTGAACATTTGTACTCCATAAAATTGAGAATAGTGATGTAGATAAACTTTGTTGGGCCCCCTCCAAGAGAGAGTTGTTTGATGTAGGATCATTCTATAATATCTTAATCTCCCATGACAGTACTTCTTTCCCTTGGAAGTATACTTGGCGGCGTAAGGCCCCTTTGAGAGTAGCTTTATTCGCTTGGCGGCCACTTTGGATAAGATCCTCACCTTGGATAACTTAAAAAAGTGGCATATCATTGTGGTAGATTGGTGCCGCATGTATAAGAAGAGTGGGAAAACTGTTGACCACCTTTTACTTCATTATGGAACTCTATTTTCAGTTTTTTCAGTTTAGCATGGGTCATGCCTCGTCATGATAATGAGTATTTTCATCATGATAATCTGGTGTATCAAAACTCCACAAAGAACTATATGGATTCCCAAATATGACAAGTGTGGAGATGCAATCTATAACAAGTAATATTTTTGTTGATCAAATGTAGAAAGTATTGAGAGCACCAAACTAGGAAATGTATAATTAATAACTAGTGCAGTTTATGCTTGTATAGGCCATACTTATGAGCTGTGCATAACGCAGGCATGAGAGAATTTAGTTAATAAAATAACATATTTTAGACCCTGTATTTTCACAAACACCCAACTATATGACAAGAAGAATATTTGATTCAACCTCACTCATTAGCTCTTTGATATCCCTCCTGGTTTCAATACCAAAGTAGAGGAAACAATTATGAATCATCTCCATTAACTTAGAATGAGTGTGTTTGTGTGAGCGTAGGAAGAGAGAAAGAAAATGCCAAGTGAGAGTGAGCTGTCTATCTCAAGCATTACAGTCTCTAAAATATCATACTAAAGAATCAAATACTAAGATGTATGCTTAATCCAATATTAGGGAAATTCAAGCCCAAAAAAATAAAAAAATCTCTACCCGCACACAGAAGTCCCCAGTAAGATGGAATTGAAAGATATACACGTCAAATACAGTAGAAATATCTAATATTTGTGTTCTTCTGTCAGTATCAACCTACTTTTCTAAAATAATTGTATATTCAAGATATATAGTGATAAATAAGCTTCTATGCAGACAAACCTGGTCAATCAGATCAGGGTTCGACAGTGCCCAACCTTTCTTCCGATATGCTTCCCGAACATCTTCACAGGAATTACAACAATCTTCATCTGACTGCAGAAATGAAAACAGGAGGGGTATAGAACAAAACAATAAGTAGCAGATATCTCTCTGGACAGGAACATCTTTGATACAAAATCACCGTTTCATTTATGATATAGCACAAATTTCAACCATATTCAACAACACAGCATAACAAAATCAAAATGGAATGCTTAAAGGAGGTGGGGTGGGTGGGGGTGCAAAAAGTTCTGCCTAATCAAAATCAAAGCCTCAATGCATACAAATACTTCAAATCAAGTTGAGTTGTTGATTAAGGTTGTGCTTTTTGTCCTTTCCGGCTGGATGAGTAAGTGTTGTAAGTAGTTCAACATTTTACACAAAACTAAGCTGAAAATATTGTGCAAACATGAGCCCAAAAGTATAATACAAAAGGCATGCTTCAAGGAAATAAATTACGAACAATGCTCTATATCAAATTGCAGTTTTATTACAAAGTAACTGAGCGTCCATAATTTAGGAAAACACACTAAAGTACTGAACAATTATCAAACATTTATCTAATAATCTATATGGTAATATGTCTCTCGTGTACTTATGTTGTGCCCCTTGTGCTTTCTTATAAGATTGAATTACTTATCAAAAAAATACTCTATGTGGTAATACAATAATATCATACAAACAACTTCCAACAATTTTTGTTCAACAGGCTACGTACAACTTTGGACATTAAATAAAAAATAAAAATTATCAGCACAAGGATGCAGGAGACAAGTATACCGTTTCTGCACCAAAACAGGAGCCACAGTATGTCTCATTATGATCAAGCCTACCACCATGTCTTTGTAGTGGCTTCTCAATCTGAATCAATCGGAAGAGAAAATAAGCAGATAGAAAGAAAAAAGGTAAAAACAAAGAGGAATATAATTACTGAATATTGGCAGAAAGAACAGAGAAGCTGTACCATGGACTGCTTGGGAGGAAAATTTTAACTTAATCCCACAAAATATAAACGGAAAAAAGATTAATAAAAAAAGAGGAAAATTATTATCAAATTGGCAAAAAGAACAGAGATGCACTACTAGTGGACTAATTGGGACAAACATTATCACTGATTCCACAAAATATAAATTTCAGGTGGTCCCACTGGTAAAGAACCAGAGTGCCCGAGCGCATACAAAATAGAGAATTTATCATGAAAGTTTTCTGCTTCTTCCGTCATCATGAATATCATAAAATCTTGAGAGAATACTCTCAAAAACATTAAATAAAATAAAATCAGATTAGACAATTTATTAACCTTGTGATTGGTCTGATGACCTTTACATTTTTTGGTATTATTATCCTAAATTACCCATTCACCCCATGGAACATGAAGCCACAACCTCACACACCACCATTCTTATGAGGAGTGGACGTGCCATTTAACCCAGACCTCTCTCTCTCTCTCTCTCTAAAGCCTGATCGTGAACAGGGAATCACCTGCCAAACAAATCCTTTAAATCATTGTATTGTATACAATGCCAACTCTCAACTTCCTTTCAGTTCCTTCCAATGCAATCTCATCACACTCTACCGTATAAACCAAAAAACAGAGGGGTATAACACTATAGAGAAAAAACAATATTGATGGAAATAATAACTAGTTGGAGGTTTCTATCCTACATCTCTCATATGGGTAAAAGTAATTATATTGAAATCCAAAAAAAATCTCGCTCTTTTAAGCTCTCTACTCTATCCTGAGATGCCCCCAACTACCAAAATAATCTGCTGCTTGATTTCCTTCTCCATAGACATGGAAAACAATTGCTACAATTTTGCTTCTAGACTAATATCCATAATTTAAATTCCTTTTCAATTATGGGTCATGCAGGTCCTTTTTTTTTTTTTTTTTGAAAAAGGAAAAGTATTATTTGATTATCGTTTTTCTCTGTAGTGTATTCAGTCGATATATATTACTTCAGCTTCTAATTAGTTTTTTTTATAAGTACTTTAGCTTCTAATTAGTAGGTCCATCATCTCTCATGAGTTACAAAACAAATACAAATTTCTCTTGCCTTGTGCACAAAACTCACTCTGTTGTCGGCCAAGTCTCAAGGTAAGGTTTGGCAACCAAAGACACCATATACAGAGAGTTTCACTTCCTGATCATCTAGCCAAAAGGAGGAGTAAAAAGGAAAATGGGTACAAAAAACAGAAACTACTCCAGGCACACTATAGTAGTAAAAATCCTACATTGGAGATAAGATGCCCAAATGTAAAGCTCAGTTAAGAAAAATTGAGTACTAAGAGATGAACTTGAAGGAATACTGCATTACTAACCTTAGGAGCACCAATTCCTTCTTGCCTTGATTCTATGACATTTCCATGAGAATCTAATCTTTTCTTGATTATGTCATGTTTCTGCAAGTTAAATAAGCCACAAAAATTAATGTCATCCACACAAAAATAAGCCACACTTTTAGAGAGAGAGAGGGAGCGAGACGGGAGGGAGAAACTTAGTTAGCAAGACCAGAATTTAAAAGTTGCATTTTGAAACGAAAAAAGAGTATTGAACAATACATAGATTCCTATATGCATAATCATTGACGTAAAGTGAAAAAATACTACTTGCAAGGCATACCACATCAAGGTGTTGCTCTCCACTGATGTCCATGGCATCAAGACTGAGTATAGAGCACGGAAGGGCAGGAAATATGACATCAAACTGCAGTTTCAAATATCACAAAGATATATCAGTTAAGTGGACAATCAAAGAGTATCACAGAAGTACAAACTTCATTGGATAAATAAATATTATAAGGGGCGGGGGGGGTGTGAATGTAGCATTCATAGAATCTCCTGAATTAGATATACTCAGTTTCAAAATAAAGAATCAGGAGCTCTCAAGAATGACAAAGAACTCCTATTGCAATCCAAATGGTTATAGCAGAATTTAGAAGAAAGTTGGTACTAAATCCTGAGGTTTAAGATTTGTTTTTCCAAAAAAATACGGCAACATTACATTGATTCGTAGAGTTTCTCCCCTGGACGTATCTACGACAAGCTTTGTTTCAGTTACAGCATGGAGATACAACCCTGTGATCAAGCAGAAAATACATATTGATGCACAATAAAAATCATAGTTAGCAACTCAAAAAACCTAAAAATAAAACTTTGTTCCTTCACTGAAGGTACTCATAAAGCCAAAAAAAAATAAAAAATAAAAAAAATAGAGCTTAAGGAATCAAAATCTCTATATTATCTACTTCGAAACAACACCGCTGAACTAGCCGTACAACTAGCAAAGCTATTAGGATACCTGCAAATAGACTTCAGAAAAATTTGGCACAGGTGGGTTTATCTACAGAATTAATCACCCTAAGAGCTGTATTTGTGCATAAGTAGATTTCATCAGTTTGATTTGGCTAAATCTTAGTCAAAGGTGATTTAACATGGTATCAGAGCCAAAGGTCCTAAGTTCGAACCTTAACTCCGTCAATTCACACCGTTTAAATTAAATATTTCACGTATTAGACCTCACCTATTAAAATGGAGTTTAGGAGAGAGTTTGAGCCCATAAGTGAAGGTGAGTATTAAAGTATTGATTAAGTGATTAATTTACATCTTCCTATCAGTTTAAACTTTTGGATTAACTGGTAATTTAACATATTATGCAAGGTAATGCAGCAGTTACATCGGTCAGCCAGCCAAAGGAAATGATTCGCATTCGTCATTGTACCAAAAAAAACATTCATACAATCCTCAATCCATTTTGATTGCAACGAAGTTTAGAACAAACCAGAATTTATAACCTTTCTGACTAATTACTTTCTTTAACCAAAGCTCCCTAGCCAAACATTTCCAACAGGAATTTTTTTTTTTAAAAAAAAAAAACTAGAAATGACTCCAAAACTATAATCCAAATATTCTAGTTTTCCTACATCGTTCAAACTAATCAAAAATTCTTCATAAACAATAAACCTTCATCAAATAGATTAGGAAAAAAAAATGGCAAGGAGAAATCCTAGCAAAATAAAGAATTTGAAATACGCGCAGAACTATGTGGATGTAAAAAGAGAATTGATTGGGGGCATACGGAGCTCGGAGATGAAGAGCAAGAGCATGACGATGGAGGAGGCGAGAGTGATAACGCCACCGGAGAGGGTACGGCTGTAGAAATCCTCGTTGATTTTCGGGTACGCGTCCAGGTTCCGAAGCTTGCTCATTATACTGTCCATTGCTCCTCCTCAGATTTCTCTCCCACCTTCCGATCTAATCTCTGTTTCTCTCTTAAATAACTAAAATTGAATCAAAAAAAAAAAAACTAAACAAGAAAATTGAAATCCTAATACCCAAAATTAATAAACAACCCGTCGGTCCTTGCTAGGGATTTTGATCTGGGAACAATTAGAACCGGGGCGTTGAAGACTTCGGGCGAGAACCGGAAGAAGAGGGGGCGAAAAGGCTCTTATGATTGTCTGGGAGCCACTTCGTTGTACTTTTACCGTCTACGGAATACTGGATTTGCATTTTAGGCTTCTTGTTTTTTTTTTTTTTTTTCTTAGGGTTAAATAATTTTTTTTAGTACAAGTGGTAAACTTTTTCAAAAGTTTTCTCAAAAAGTCGATTTTTAAATGATGTATCATTATTTCATAAGATTTATTACTTTGTAAAATATGTCACGACACGGGATAATATCACTTCTAAAAATAAAAAATAAATAACTCATAGGATGATAATACATTATTTAGAAACTAATTTATGGAGAAAACTCTTGAAAAATGTAACCTTTCTCAAAAATATCACATTAATTTCAATTGGTTAATCATAAAAATGGAAATTGTCTTTCCGCCTATCTTTTGTCTAAAAAATTAACAAAATTCCATGTCAACGTTACCGAAAACGCGACACTTGTAGGCCAAGTGATTTGTTCCACTCATCGACTTTTATTATGTATAACTTACACGTCAGTGACACATAATATTTTTAATCCACATCATCATCATATCAGTTTCGAAAATTATCGAGGGAAATTTCAATCTAATTGTTTTATCTTTCCTCTCGATTTCCCCCATTCCCCAAATGACGTAGGAGCCCTAGATTTTTCATAATCTTCCAAACCTTTGGATTTCCTTCAAACTTTTCAACAAAAATATTAAGATCATGTTTAGTTTGCGGAATAGACTATAAGAATGGAATTACTATTTTTATGAAATAGTTATTATTTCATTTGGTAAGAACTTATTCTTAGAATGAGAATAATAATTCCCTTACAAAGAAGAATATATATTCTTCTTAAAAAATAGACAATATTTTTCAAAAAAAAAAAAAAAATCAATTTTTTTTTCAAAATTTTCAATCAGCCCTTAAATTTGTTTTTTCTTAAAAAAAAAAAGAAAAAAAAAAGTTGAATTGTAGTGTGGCCACCCACTACAATTCAAATTATTATTATTATTATTATTATTTTAATTTTAATTTTAGTTTTTTTTTAAAATGTGGATTTTTATTTTTTAACTTTGGTTCAATTTCAAATAGAACACATATATTGTTACCAAAATAAAGAAAAAATCATGTAAAAAATTAAAAACTAGAAATAACTATTTCATTCCACTTTCATCTATTCCTAATAATAACTATTTATTTTGTTAATAGAATACTTAGTTCTTGCCGAATGTCGTCAGCAGCTTTCCTTTTTCAGCTCTTAGATTGCTTCAAATGTCTCTAGATGTGTCAATTTTCGGGCACAGTCGGTTGCAAAATAGGTCACTTCCCATTTAATATTTGAAAGTATTCCTAATAACTCTCATTTCTTTTCAGCTTTAAGAATTAAAAGTGACAAAAACTATTATTTGTAATTTGTTTTTGTGTTTTTTGTTTACCTCTCTTTCCTTTTCCCGAAGTAGAATATAAAAGAAAAAATAGAATACTCATTGCCCGAACCAAACGAAACCTTACGTTTCGTGGGATTTTGCTCTGTTTCGTACAAGAAATTAACATTTTGGCCTGTTCTCTATATGTAGGAGCCTATTTTGTGAAGGTCATACTGTAGCCAGAGCCACGTTTGTGTTCTTGAAGCCTCAAATCAAAGGTATGTCAGGAGCCCATTTCTCATTTTGCAATCTTATTTGATAAGAAAAATGACTTGAGTTTCGGTTGTTTTTACTATTTACAATTTACTATTTACTATTTACGAACCAATGTTTATTTTCTTACGAGTCTTTAGAACATTTCAATCTATTATAGCTATTCAAAATACTGTTTATATATATATATATTAGCTACCAATTTTTTTTAATATAAACTCTAATAGATTATTTATTACACTCTTTACTTTTTTTAAATATTATTATTATTTTGAACCATACCATTTTCTTCCCCTCTCTCTCATCTCTCCAGACCATTATGAATTCCTTAAACTTGTGAATACTCCATGTGTTTTTGCCATTGCTATAGTAAGCCTTCACTTCACTTGTTTCCAAGAGAGATAGCCATATAATGGGCTACATGGCAATCAGGCCCAATTAGGCCCAAGCACAGGCCAACTCCAATGTTTTTATTTTTTTATTTTTTATTTTTTATTTTGTATTGATCAACCAGCAAAACAAAAGGAACAAAGCAAATAATCTAATCTGAAAGAGGTGGAACGGGGCCACTACAAGGTGTGGAAAGAGAAGAGAAAAAGATGGAAATGTAGTCGGAGTGAACTAAAAGGCTTGACTACATTCCTCTTAATTATACTCTGGCTTGACTAAAGCAATGGGAATAGTTTGTATATATTCCTCTTAATTATACTCTGACTGTGGCCAAATATGCTACATGATGGAAGCATAAGTTAACATTTCTATAAATTTTCTTAACCTCCAAAGAGGATAGGGATGGGATCAAAGAGTATAATTGGAGGTCCAAGAAAAACATAGGAATAGAATATGATGCAGCTTTCCTTTTTATTTATTTATTTATTATTATTTTATATAATCTCTTGTTCAAGGTGGTAAATAAAAGCTTAATGAGACCCAAGATCCAGTCAAATAAAAGGCCTGCAACTATCAAGGCCCGGGAAGAACCCAATATAGGAAACCTTTTATCGAAGTTCAAGAAAGCTTAATAAGGCCCACTCCAACTAAGGTCCAAGAGCCTTTAACCATAACTTCTAAGCATCTCTTTCACACGAGGTATCCTCTTAACATTTTCACAACACACACCCCTATTCTCCCTCCAAGGAAGAATCTCTCACTTTCTTATTAGTCCCTTTCTCCCCTCAAGATCAGAGACACTAACTTGGGCATCGAAATACTTTTCATCGTAAAACCGAAAGCCTATTAACAACCCTTTTTCTGTTTAGTAGTTAAAAATTAGCACAATTCAGACGTGACGGGTTTTGGATTGAGAACTAATTTGCAATTCTCTCGACCTCAGTGTGATAAAAGGATGATCCCATTTTTTTTTTTTTTTTATTTGGTGAATGATAAGAGAATCAAATCATTAGCAAGATTAGAAATAGAATATTGTGTCCACTTCTTGCTATGAATATTGATCCCGAACCCCTTGCCAAGGCACTAGTTACACCAAAATGGACAAAAGTCAAGAAGTTGGTTGAATCTAAATACTCAACTCCCATTCATTGGCTTTGAACGGAAAGATAGGCTCTTTATCTGTGAAACTTTTTATTTATTATTATTATTTTATTGGTAATTTGAACACGTGGGTATCAGTATATATCACCCCCTCTCTTGATGTTGTAACAAATATAGCACTTAAAATTGGCAGTCATGTCAATGAGTGGGGAGAGATCAGATCAAATCATATCATGCGCAAGTATGAGATCAAATCAAAATCATAAGCTCAACTTTTTTTATGTCGAATAGGCTTCCCTTTGCGAATTGGACGTGGGGGGGGAGGGGGGGAATATGTAGCAAATTTTCAATTCAACAATGATTGTCAGAGTGGTTCCTTAATGCACTTTATTCACCAACCTTTACTTCCTAGCATAGCACGAGTGTCCTTTAGCCTAAACATGAAAAATGTGTACCACCTGAGAAAGGGTAATAAAGTTTTCTAAGGTATACCCTACATGGAAGAGCCGTAGAACTAATAAGTTGATGGTTTTTTTTTCTCTCCCTATGCCTCAGTACTGAAGGGCTCTCCCCTTCTTCCCTGGGATTTTTCTTTATTTATTTTCTTTCTTTGCATTCACATTTTGAATGAAAATTTGTTGAAGAAAGCGACCTAGCTAGCTCTTAGTGTGTTTTGTTTTTTTTTTGTTTGTTTTGTTTTGTTGGGAGATTTTGTGTACGTTGCTCCTGTTCTTTACCACGTATTTCCTTGCTTTTTTGGTTGGGTTATGATCGAAGGAGCACTGAGATGTACGCACAGTACAGCTAGCTTTACGTGCTCTTGAGCGTTTGAAGTACTGTGTATCTTGCGGTTCAGATTTTCTTGAGTCAGGGACGGAGAGCTTGCGTGTACTTCATTTTTTTTTATTCGAAATTATGATGATGCGAAAATATGAACGAAACAATATAGATTTGATTAATTCTTGAGTCAGGAACGGAGTTGCGTGTACTTCATTTTTTTTCATTTTCTTTATAAATTTGATTACGATCCTAATATATGATTACAATCAATCTATAAATAAATAATATTTCAATATTAACATATTTATGAATTATATTTTCTGTATATTCTAACATATATATACTATGTTTTACTTTACAAAAAAAAATATTTGATAAATACAATTTAAAATAGAACAAAAAAAGAATTGATTGTAGAGAAATAAATATTACTGAAAACGCCCTCTAATGTGTGTTCATTCAAACTCAAAAATCAAAAGCAAGAAGAAACTAAATTGAATGACAACTTTTGCAGAGAATCAAACAGACAAAAAAAAGTAGTAGAGAAAGATGATGATACTTATATTCAGGGAATCAAAATGGTTCAGCCTATGACTTACGTTTATATGTCAAAGTCTTTTCTTGATTATATGTACAATACTCTATTTATAGAAAAAAATAGTAGGAACGTTACAAATTTTTTCTTCTTTTACTAATACATGGTATCATAACTAAAAATCTTGAGTTTTTTGTCTCTTGAATTATTGTAACTTTGTATTAACAGCTGAAAGTTTATTCTTTTACTAGTTTCAGGCAAAGAAGAACTGACAAATGGGAGATTATTGTGATTTAGAGTTTCACATTTTCAATTTTATTGTTGCAATGCGTAAAAGAATTAAATAAGAGTAGTATAAGAATAAAGAGAATTTGTTAGAAAAAATAAAAAATAAATAAACAAATTAGCTAACATGCGTTATTATCTAACTTGATAATAATTAGCTCGAACTCAACTCTTAATGGAAGAAAAATTAAGTAAATAAATAGAAGTCATAGTACTCACAAACAATCAATCAAATCTGCAGCAGCTTTGTTGGATAGTGCTCTAGGCACTTACTGAAACTCTCTTCACAAATGAGGGGAATCAATGGGCGATCCCACCCTGGCTTCCAAATATGTACAAAAATAGGGCAATAATTATGTTGTCCAAATGTTCCTTCCAAGTACATTTAATTCAGTTTTTTTTTTTTCCAATAAAAAAATGTAAAAGGAGAGACCATATACAAGACGGATGTGAGTTGATCATTAGAGGAGTTAGTAGAACAATGATTGGGCATCTAGAAAAAGTAATCTACTTTTGGCTAAACCTTCCTCGAAATCATTAAAGCTTATGTTAATCTTCTGTATTAAAGATCTACTTTTTTGGTTAAACATCCATTGATTTAATTAATTAATCCACCGAGACTTAAAAAGTCTTCTTTGCGTTGCGTGCAGGCATCTACGCTCGTAGGCCTCAACAACATAAAATATTAAGATACATCTAATGCCAAAGAACCGAGAAAAGAACACAAACTCCAAAGAGTTTTGAGAGAAAATTCTCTGATTTGATAATGATTCAATAAATTAGTTTTACATTATAAACTAGCCTATTTATAGAAGATAAATACCCGTAGAGAAAATAAACATAATCTTAGTAGTAATAGTAAACTTAATCATAATAAGGAAATAAAAATAATTAAATCAAATATAGTCCTAACAAGAAAATGAAATAAAGTCCTAATAAAACAAAATATTCTATAAATAAAATTATAATATAAAGTTGACAATTAGCGGGAATCGTGACAATCTTTCCTTTTGTATTTTCATTGTTTGAGAACAGATAAAATTCTGATCAAGCTGCGCTGCTTCCGTATTATTTTTAATATTTTCCTTATTTTCGTTTTTACCGAAAATATTGGTAAATATTGTCCTACATCAAGAACCATATTTGATAAAATATTGGATTTTATTTCCTAACTTTTTAAATATTTTTGGGATTTTCTTAACAAATTATTGATTAGAGTCTATGTACACATATTAAATATGATTAGATTCAAAATAATTAAATTTAAGTCACGTTACACATCATTATCTTAAATCTTTTTTTTTTGTTTTTGTCAAATATACTACATATGAGCCTCACAAATCCAATAAATTAATAGACTCATCGATCTATTCACGGAATAGAGATAGATGAAAGATGAATTAGCGAACAATTTTTATTATTTTTCCAAAAAAAAAACAAATTATGGAGCATTTAAATGGACCCTTCTGGTTGCAAAGAAAAACAAATTGAATAATTTCTCCCTCTAAAAACTAGAGAAAGAAGCTCTCCCTCTCCCTCCAAGTGAGAGCTTCTCTCTCATGCATGAGTGCCCAAATGACACCCAAAGTCTATCATGCATGTTGCCCCCACACGTGTTGCCTCGTTGCACGTGAATTAAGATCATCCCTAATTAGTTGTATTGATGAAGTATTTTTGTCATCTCAAAAAGTAAAAAGACAAAAATACCCATAAAATATAATTAACTGGATACTCTCCCATTCAAATTAATGGACTGGAGATGATTCTATTCCTTTGCACGTGGGCCTCAATGCTCCCTCCCTCCCCTCGGTGACATATTTTCAATTTTTACATATTGAAGTGGCACAAAATTCTATCCACAAAATTTTTTTGAGTTATATATCTAGATTTCGTTGTTTGTTTTGTTTTTGTTGTATTCACAAGTATCTGATTAACTGCCCTGGGGTCATATTCATATTTGTGGAAACACAAGCTCTTAACAAATTAGCTTTTGCAACACTTGTTTGCTAGTTCCCACAACAATTATATCACAAACATATAGCAGAAAAATAATGAAACTACCATTACCCAAACTTTGAAAATAGGCACAATGGCCAGTTTCACATTTGTGGAAACCCAATTAAGCTCTTAATAAAGAAATCAAATCTCTTATACCAACATCTAGGTGTCTGTTTAAGATCATAATTATGTGATTTGGTCAGCTGACAAATTAGATGCGTCTTATTTTCTTTAATAAAGCTTACTGATTAAGTCATAATTTTTTGAAAAACCTTTACTTTAGACCTCTGAATTATTATACGTTTCGAGAAGACTCCCTAAATTTTAAAAACTCTTAATTTAACCCCCTGAACTTTTAATTTGATTCAATTAAGCCTCCTCCGTAAGACTCAGTCGTCGTTAACCCCTAACGGAAATGAGGAAAAAGACCAAATTACCCTTCGATTTTCCTTTATTAAAATTTAAAATTAAGGTAAATTTAAAATTTTATAAAAAAGTCAGGGATATAAAGGTTATTTTATCATTTTTAATGTTTAAAATCTGACGGATATGATAAATTGCATCAAATTGAAAATTCACGGGTGCAATTGAGAGTTTTTGAAATTTGAAGGATCTTCTCAAAATGCATAGTAATTTAGGGGTGTTAAAAGTAAAGTTTTTCTTAATTTTTTTTTCTTCAACATACTCATGTAAAAACGCTGTTTTGAAATCTAACAACTTCAATTCTAAATCAAGTGCTACTGTCAACATTAACGTGGTACAGACAATACTCAAGCGATCAACGAAAAAACATATTTCATAGAAGTCAATGCCTAATATTTTTACAGTAACCTTTCACTTCTAGACAAGCTTTATGTTTGCCAATATTGCCCTTTCCATCTCTTTCACTACAATGAGCTCCCTTAGGACAACTTTGTTCACTCTAATAAGTTTCAGCTCTAGAAATATCTCTTTGCTCAACATCGCCATCGCCATCAGCTCCAATTGACTCACTATCTCCGCTCTCTGGCACATATTAAACCTTATGAAAAGCTTCAACTTAATTCATACTTTTTATTAATTGGATTTGGTTGACAATATCTTCTTCAAGCACAAGATCTCGACTAATAATTAATGATTTTGTGGTCGGCAGGATCCAACAATCTGTACCCGTTTGATTCATCTACATCGCTAAGAAAAATAACAATCCAGACATACAGTACTGTCGCAATCAAATACCCAGGAAACAAAATATGATGTTTTGGCAATAAAAATTTAATTCAATCCTTCAAAGAAAAAAAAAATTCCAATCCATTCAATTAGATCATCGATATTGTGAAGATTGTTTTGAATTGTTTTGGTTGGTAAGAATACATGATCATGAGAGGAAGTATAAGGTGCGCTGTAATAACGATAATAACAACATCAACAAAAACAAAAACAAACATGATTTATAATGATTCCAACAGCAATAATGGCAGACGAAAATATCATAATAATATTATATAAATTAATCATTATTGCTCGAAAAAGGGTTCCATACATTATATATATATATATATCAGTAAAGTGTGGCACCTTTAAAGGGTTCCCACTAGATGTGCCAAACACACGATAACAATAATCCACTTTTGATCAACCTCTTCAAGTTCTCGTTGCCCACTCCACAAAATATACCATAAACCCCCAAAAAAAATCTAGAAAAGAAACAGAGAGGGGATATGCAGGTTATTGGAAGGTGAGAGACCAGTAGTGGAGGTGATGGTCATGAGTGGGCTTAGCACTATGGCATAATTTTGCGGGTCCCTTAAGAATCATGCCCATGGCAACATGACTTGTCACGTCTCAAAAAGTTAGAAAAATAAAAAAGAAAGTAAGAAAAAAAAAAAAAAAAAAAAAAAAGAAAGAAAGAAGGTGCAGCGTCTGGTTTTTCCTTCCTTGAGAAGCTTTGAGGGGTCCATATACATATATATGCTAAACTGAAATGTGGTAGTTTTTTCAGTTAGTTCTTTTGCTCATTATATAATTAATGTGGCTGCAAGATTGCTTTTTTCTACTTTAGGCCAGATCTTCTGATCAAGTGGCTAAGATCTCTTCTCATAATTAACTTAAGAGGCTAATTAACAACATTATTACGGCCAGGACATCACTTCTACGACGTCTTCCATTAATAATGATTCATCAAACATGTCGATTCAACGAAGATACACGCGCGAGATGAATGTCAAAATGCAAAAATAAAAAACAGTAAATTAACGAAGTGGCAGGTGAATTTATTTGAATAATCAATTAAGAAATATGGGTAAATTAATCTTCATTGATTTGTTTATAATTAATAGTAGCTAGTACACGTACTGAGCTATCTCAGATTTTAATCAAGTTGATTAGCTAGGTTGAGTGATGTGTGAGAATTCATGCAATATATGGCCTTTTTTTCTCATGAATGCTACATCCCACTTTGCCCTTTCACATCAATGTCTGCCTTCATCATGGGGTCCCTTCATCAGATACTTGCAATCCAATACATAATTTGACTATTAACTCTAGGGCCGGCTCGATACATTTTGGGGTCTAAGACGAGAAATTTAAGTGCAGTATATATATATAAACAATTATTCTTGCTTCTTAAAATGTAAAATTACTTATTAAAGTTTTATATTCGATTTTTTCTAACATCTTTTTTTTTTTTTTTCTTAATCACTGATCAGATATGAAATGATTTTAAGGACTCGAACAATTTGTTGTTAGAAAATAATAAAATTGGAGAAGAAAAGAAAAATTTAAATTTGAATAAGACTTGAGTAGAGAAATAGAGAGAAAAAATAGAAACTTATAAATATGAGTTTGTAATTGAATAAAATATTTAAAGACTTTCCATCTTCTTAACATTTAATTTTTTTAAGGTTAGAAAAAAAAAAAAAAAAAAAAACACATATCTCATGCATCGACTATCCAATTGCTAGAACATTGTTAGTTATAGTATATATCCATCAGTTCAAATGAAATGGAGAGGATCTTAATTTCCGAAAGCTAGTTGGAACTTGAGATCATAATTTATTGCTGATTAAGTGTCATCGTAAATTATGATAAAAATCTTTGACCGCTCATTATAAGGCCTAAAATATCTTTACATTCAATATTAATGCATTTTTTGATTACTTATTTACCATAATTTGGGGCCTTAATTAAAGAATATTGACCGTAATTAGGCGGCCACCTAATCTGCTAAGGCTCCAGCCGGCCCTGACTTGAGCTTAGCTTTCTTGATCCACTACAATTTTGTGTAGGATTTGGATTCCCAAGAATACTTCAGGGTTTTATTTTTTATCATGTGGATGAAACAATTTTATTCGCATATCAATCACCTCAAGTGCATCATATTTGATTTGCTTACCACATGCCATGAAGATTTCAAGATTCTTCAAAAAAAACAAAAGAAGATTATTATTTTCAGTTCTCCAAATTAAATTGTGGAAGGAATAAAGAGATTATTCTTTTCTGCCTCTAATTAAGAGGATCTCCATGACATATATCACAGAAGATACCACAGATATTGCAACACATGGTTCTTTACCATAGACAATAGCAGAACAAATTCTAGCAGATTAGATGCTAGCTTTGACCCATATAGGTCCATGCATTTTGGCAACTTGAGATTTAAATTAATCAAGAATATTATGAATGTTTTTTTGATGGGAAATGTTGGATAGAGTTTTAATTTGAATCATCGGTCGAAAAGAAGTTGTAAGAATATAAGGATCTATCGATCGAGTTTATAGTTTATGTTGGGAAGATTTGCATATATATATATATATGCTTTCTTTTTTCTTCTTTATGATAAGGATTTCGTTTGTTCTTTTCAGATTACCAAAAATGGAAACTGACATATGCAAGTGGCCAAGTGGTCAACCTAAGTAGGGAACGTGGGGAATCTTGATCAGCGAGTCCCATGCACAGAAATAAAATAAAAAAAGGTTTATTATTTATTGCAAACCTCCAAGCAAATGAAGAGAAAGAAAAATGGCAGAATATTAACCCTACGTACCCCACGATATCAGCCACAAAAGAACCTCCCCTGAGAATCAGCCGACCGACCGCGTGTGAAAATCAGAACATATATAGAAAATACACGTGGCCGGCTATGATTTTTAATTAACTGACTACTTTTTATCTCAATTATTTTTAAAAAAATTAAACCAAATAATTTCTACGTGATGTGCAGCATTAATTACTAGATTTATTAACTAGAAAAAAAAAATTAAAAAACTAAAAAGAAAAAGAAAAAAGTTATCTGGCAATCAAGCAAGTGGCAATTTGCGTGCCTAGTGCTGACTTTGTCGAATAATGTGGTACGCCACTGTTACTGACAACGCACCTCCTGGTTTTTAGCTCTGTTTTTTTAAGTTTTAAATTAAAAACTAAAGTAAGTTATTTTTGCATGCTTGCATCTGATACAAAGTCTTTCGACTGTGTGTCTTCTCCCCGACGACTGATCCTCTCATCCGCCGGCCATGATCCCTTCTCATGATTCAAATCGGATCTGCAATATTCATGAGTATCAACGTTTTAAACTAACATGATCGATAATTTCTCGGCGTATATTCACGTACGAACGCTAAGAATTATTTTCCATTTCTCGGCATATGTAAATTAATATCGAAAATTATTGGCGTCTGAATTAAACGCCGATAACTTAACCTTTCTCATCGTTTCCCATTTTCCATTTCAACGTTTTTTATATTAATATATTATTTGATTTCCTTAATTAATTAATGCTATCAATCATTATAATACTTATTTCAAAAATAGAATGTTGGAGATGTTAAGAGAATCAAACATATTAATGTCTTTCCCAATTACTTATTTACTATAATTTGAGGCTTTAATTAAATAATATTGACAATAATTAAGATTTTTTAATATTTATTAGTTGAGGACCTTAGGCAGCAGCCGCCTAATCCACGTGAGACTTCAGCCGGCCCTGATTTCATCACGTCTACGTATCTTCCTGGAAACCCGACCCTCTAAGCGGGGACCGGTTCCTACAGAAACAACTCATGTACGTAAATAAATATAATTGGTTTTCTGCGCTAGCTGTAGGTTATTAGTTTAACCAGTTTCCTAGGACAGCACGTATATCAATGGCCATGCCAAGAATATGCTCCCTTTCTACATAACTAATTAAAGCAGGAGGGATTATTTGGAAGTATCGAAAAATATGAAACACACATAATTTAACTAAGAGTACTTGTAATTAATGGGCCGGGTATGGGCACGGAATTAATTAAATATTTTCTTGTCATCTTTTTGCGTGATCAATATTGTTACTATTATCCCTTATTACTTAACCATATCCATATATATCATGCACACTCCAACAATTTTAAAGTTGTTCATCATCTGATTACTTATTAATATGGATTAATTCAGCGAATTAAAATTTCACAACTTCCACGTCATGCAGGGAAGCTATGGGGTTTATATTTTTATATTTTCATATTCTGATCAGGTGTCTCTTTGGGAGCAAAAGAGATTAACTTTAAAGGGACATATATATATATATATATATATATATATATATATATATATATATAATTGTTTTATTTTTGGAGTTGTATTTTGAGGGAAATAAAGATCATGTGAAGTGATGAGAGGGAGAGAAATAGATTAGGGTAGGGTGTAAAGGAAGTGGCCCTTTTGGACCAATAATTGGAGGCTGCTGGATTTAGTTTATCTGTTGGAGGAAGCATGAGTAGTGATGGGTTGAATCTAGTGGAAGATTTCTTTACACGTCTGAAAGAGGCAAGGGGGGAGGGGGGGCGAGGGGGGGTTTTGCAAGGCTTGGAAGCATGCTGGGTGTTCCCATTAAAAATCCCTTGTCTTCTTCAATTCAAGCACTTTAAGTGGATTCCAACTCCTACACAACCATGGATTCCTCTTCACCAGTAGTGGGTTTCCCTTTCACCACCTAACCCTCTGAAAATAACTCATTAATCTTGAAATTGATTCCATTAAAAAGCAACTTGATTTTTTAAATTGTTTCAAGTGGGCTCTCTCAAATCTAGGTGTCCAATGGTTTAGCTCTTGTATCTGTTTGTGAGCAATGCCTTCTCTCTCTCTCTCTCTCTCTCTTTGCTCAATAGCAATGGCTTTGTCCTCACTCATTTATGGGTTAGTATCTTAATTAAACTCATGGATCTTATAATTCAATTTGTTTATTTGCTTGTTGGTTTAGAAGCATAGGCTCTTTGCTTCAGCTTTCTAAAATTTGAAAATGGACTCAAATTCTAAAGAATCTCGTCTTAAAAAATACACAAGTAAAGAGCTATATAATTAGTTGTCTTATATATATATAGAATGAAGATGATCATATATGTATGCTTAATTTAGATGTATCAGGTTTTGGGTCTATAAGGGTGTTAAATTTACGACTTAAGATTAAGATTTTGAATTGAGTGTAATATTGGGATTTGACTTGGTTTATTGTGAGTACATTGGTTGAATGTTTGCTTTGTAATCGATATAAGAAAATAGTGGATTTGGTTTTACTTGCCTGCGGATATAGGTAATAATCGAGTTAAGAGAATCACATCAAATATTGTTTTATCATTTATGTACATAAATATTTTAATATCTTCTTTGTGAGAATGTGCTCCCAGTGGTCCCAATTTTTGATAAAATTGCTTTTTAAAAACGTTTGTGTGCAAATTCCAACAAATATTGATAACTATAATGAGTAACGCTAGCTAGAAAAAGGTTTAGACTCCTACTGAATGTGATCTTATCACGCTGAATAATGTGTGTTGGATTTCCCAAAAAATTATTAAGGTCATCCATATTTATGTTCTTTGTAACCTATATTGGTCCATCTCTCTATCCCCTTGAGGCTAATTAATTGCTGGCTGCATGGCTTTTATCCATGTTGTGTCTGATACTAAGGCTCTGTTTGTTTCAACATAAAATATTTTATGAAAAATATTTTTCATATTTTTTGGTATTTAGTGCGATCGAAAATAGTAATCAAATCGAAAATATTTTCGATTTGACCAAAAAATCTTCTTTAGTCTTGAAAAATAGTTTTCATTTTTAAATTTTATAAACGATTTCAAAGTTTGAGTTTTTCATTTTCAAACCGTCGGGTCACTGTTGGAGTTCTCCGGACGTCAATCGAAGGTTGGTAAAAGTTGTCTACCATTTTTTGTTGTCACCCATTATCCGTACGAGTCAAACGTTGAAAAATCATTTAAAAAGAAAAAATTCAAAACAAACGGAACCGAAGATAACATCACCCGACCGCGTGCGTTTGGAGGGCGTGACTAAAGTTGAAAGGTTAAGGGCTGGTTGAACTCAAATCACATCAATCAATTTTAAGCTATTCTTTTCAACAATTATTTGAGTTGGAATCTATGCTATAAAGCGTGGTTATATATGGTGGAAATCTAGATAAGATGTTTGGTCATGAAATCTATGTTGCATAAGTTATATATTGATATTAATTTACTCTAGAGTGAGAATATGATCAACCTACATGGCTTGTATTTCAATAGGTTGGTAACCAATAATCAAGGCTTTTCTCTAAATAATTTTACATACCTAACTGTTATCTCATTATTATATAATTGAACTGATGTGATATTGCCCATAAATTATTAAATCCACCTTTATTAAAAAGAAAATAACAAATTTAAAGACTGACAAACATCAACCCAGTTACAGACACTTCTCAATCAAATTCCTTACAATCAACTATTGGATATATATATATATAGAAAAACATAAAATAAAAAAAATAAAAATAAAAAAACTATAAATTTGACAACAAAATGAAAAGCTAAGTTAATTGGCAATTATATATAAAGGTAACGTATATAATGCATACTTGTCAAAAGTGGACGTACAAGATGCGTACGAACATGAATTAATGCAGTAATTAGAGATTATTTTTCGAGTTTTTGCATTCACGGTTGGATTACACACGTCAAGCATTCCTCCCAATTTTAGGAAAGCTAGCTCTTTATTTAGAAACAAGTGAATAATTATTCAAAATGGACAGCTTAATTATTTCCTTGGTTTCTTTACTCAATATTAATTAACCTTAATTAATACGAGAGAACAAATTAACACATTTTTTAAATAACAAAATGTTTTTTTTTAATTTTTTTTTTTTCATGTAATATGAACGTCCATCAGAATGCAAAGAAAAGAAACGCTAAAGAGCCCGTTTGCGTGTGTTATGCTGTGTCTCTGTTTACAACTGTTAGAGATGCTCTCCATTATTGAGATTTTAAGACACTTCATGCGACTGGCGACAGCATAAGGTGGTGAAACACTCACTCCAAGAATTCACTATAATGTTTTTTGGTAAAATAGTCCAAGAATTCACATTCTGCATGTTCTTTATTGACTGCACAACAGTACTCTATCCAGTTATTTTCTTTGTTTGTTTTACAGCAAACAAAATAACTGGGGAATGCACAATCAAATGTGGTCCTCATGATCATGAATTAATGCCCATTAACATATTTTACGATTTTTTTTTTTTTTTTAACCCCACTGCTCAAGGATAGAGGCAGAGTTTAGGGGCCAAAAAATTTTAGTGGTTACGTAGGGGACAATTTTTTTTTTTACCTACCACCCCCAACTAATTCATCGCTGACATTACTGCTACTAATTAAATGTGAAGTCTAGATCGAGTACTAGCATCAGTTTTTTTTTTTTTTTTTTTTAATAAAGTAATTAAACTATTTTTTTTTCTTTTATATTCAAATAAACTATTTTTTTTGAATTTTTTGATTTTTTTTACATTTAGGGAATGAAATAAGATTTAAAAGATTTGTTGCTAGTGCTCTTAGAGACTGTAAGTTAGATTTCCCACAAAAGAATACACAAATTAATACTAGTGGTTGGATTAGAAGTAACTGAAAATTGTAACTTTCTTATTGCTCGATCTCCATGGTTAAGGGAATGATATAAATAATGGGTCTTCTTCGAGTGTGTGCGTGCGTGCATGTGAGAATGTGCATGACATGTGTGCCTTCTTAATTCCAAGATAAAAAACCAATTTGCTATAATCAGCTTGTACCTTTTTTTAAACTATGCATTAATTGTTAATAAAATTTCATGATTTCAAGTGCAAATGCAAACTCCAAAGTTAGAAAATAACAAATATTGACAAAAACAAAAAGAAAAGAAAAGAAAAAAGAAAGAAGAAAGAAGAAGAAGATGTATTGTGTATATATTGATGGGATCTAGTTGTCAAAATGTCGTTTTGGTGGCTATCAATGAGAAGATGAGTCTATATTGGCTGTAGTTGTTTCTTAATATGATTATTTAGGCATAGTTGGTCAGCTTTTTAATACTACTCAATTCGCTTTTCTAATTAAGCTCTTCTTAATTAAGTTGCACCATGTGATACTAATGTTTGTTTTAGAGTTTTTTTTTTTTTTTAGTTTAACCAGTCCGACTAAATTTTTAAGATACTGTGCAAAACACCCCATTTACGTGGATCGTATAAAGTCCAAACTTTTGCTTGTGAACGTAACCGTGAAGAATTGTTTGCACCGATGATGCATGTACATGGTTGCACCAAAAAGCAACTTCAATTCAAAAGAAACTAAATGGGCATCGCATAAGAGAGAGAGAGAATTTGAAGAATTTTCCGAAATTCCAAGGAATTCTTTTTTCCCATTTTGATAAAACTACGTACAATCTCTAAATAAGAAAATACATATTTTTTTTTATTCTAACTAAAAAATAACAAAAAAAAAAAGGTGAAAACATACAGCGAAATGTGAACCCACCAAAAAACTTATGGGATCATTATTGCCGAAAATGTTTACACCACCTACTATCCTTGGTGTGACATTAATCTTTCCCGCCCCCTACACCACTCCACCAATCGCACCAAAAACTCCTTAACCTGCAAATTAATTAGGATATAAATATAAATATAATTAATTAATTAAGCTAACATGCAAAAAATACAAATTAAAAATAAATATATAATCTTGCCTCGGATGGTTCTTGCAACGAATAAGTTGCACATGTTTCCTTGGCAACTCTGGAAACAAGGATCCCAAACCCTTGTCCTCTATCATGCAAAACCTAATTATATAATATCAATTGATTATTAGCAGAAATTAATTAAGAAGAATAAGAAGAAGATGATGATGATGATGATGATACGTACCTTGAATGCATCCTCGTCTGTTCGATCATCTCCGATGTAGACCGGCAAAACGTCATCAGAATTGGCATATCCTGAAGAGAGAGAGAGAGAGAGAGAGAGAGAGAGAGACATGATATACAGAAGACAATATTAGAATTGGATAATAAGACCAAATCTTGGTCCCTCAGGGATTCGATCCAAGCCTAGCTAGCTGTTGCTCAGAGAAAACATTTGCTTCAACGCGAGCTCACCTAGTGACTCCAACAAGAATTCGAGCGCTTTCCCTTTGTCCCATTTGATTGTTGGACGGATCTCTAACACCTGTTTTTAAACCAACATATGAGATTTTCAGGTCGTCTTTGACCTCTGCAAAAATCCAAACTACTTTTTCTGTAGGATTTCCTTTTTTTTTTTTTTTTTTATTTAAAAAAAGATGGGTAATTATTAATGAATATTACCATCCTCCCTTGAGTCAGTTTTAGTTTTGGATACGCATTGAGCACCAGCCTCACTTGACCTGCTAATGCAGCCCATCTCTGATACCAAAAATAAATAAATTATTATATATACATATTAGTAAAAAAAAATGGAGGAAGGGCCGGATTTCGGTTACCTTTTCATCAACACATCGGAAGTGTACGGACAGGCAAAACTTATTATTTTCCACCATAGCTCCTGGGATGGAATTTGTTTTCTTTAACAAGGCTTTGTACACCTGGGAAGGAAAAAAAAAAATTTCACAATTTGTCCTTTTCATATATATATATATATATATATATATATATATATATATATATGTTTGCTTTTTTACTTGGAGTAAAAGGAAACAAACCTCATCAATCATGGGCTGAAACTCAGTAGCAGCTTGGAAGAAAACTGGTTGATTTCCCTGAATGAATCAGCCGGAAAAATATCAGCAAAAATTTGAAAACACAGCGAAAAGAACTAGAAACAAACGTTTTGTTTTTCTTCACTGAAACTCACTATGTTGCATTTTCGGCGTTTGGATGGTCCCTTGATGTCCATTCCATGGCTACCCGCATAGAAAAGTTCTGATAATCTCACAAAGCTATAAACCTGCGAATTTGATTACAAAAAAAGTATCACAGATGGAAGTTACAGGAGGAGGCAACTTTTGAAATTTTCTAGTTGTGTAGAAAATGCACCTTATCCCTGCACCTCCCGCTCACGATGGCAGTGGGGAAAAATGTTGCAACATCTTTTAAAGCTTCTCTCATCTGGTTTAAAGAAGCAGGGGAGAAAATGTGAATGACATTAACAAAATGCATGGAACTTGTTTGGAAATCATGAATTTAGTAGTAAAGAAAAATGAACAAACCTCTCTCGACATGAATGCTCGATCTGGGTCGTCGACAATCGGAGAGAGGGTACCGTCGTAATCCAGAAACATCACCACCTGCTTCCCCTTGAAAGCCGATACAATCTCCTCGAACTTTTGCAACGCTGATGGATGGCGGAGCTGTTGCAGAGGGAATTAACAAACAAGCTTAATAATTATATGGCAATGTTACAAGCTAGCTTGGGTGTAAGTTTGTAACGTTATTTACACTTACAGTCCAAGAGCTTTGCTCCTCGGTTTCCGGCGGAGAAGCCGGAGATTTGATTCGGGTTGGGGAGGAAGCTCTAATTGAATCAACCCAGGCACTGATGTTGTTGACGCCTCCTCCACTAATTTCAAGCCTCTTCAAGACCTTCTTTTGGGGTATGGCAATATTCCCACCAAGCGCAGCAGGCGGTTCCGGCACCGCCGGCGAGAACAGCGGCGACTTCGACGGCGTCAGCCTAACCATGCCTATACGCGATGCGCAGTCTGAAACCTCCACATTCTGTTTTGTCATTTTTTCTGTATCTTCAACTTCAACCCTGTTTAGAACACCAAATAAACGTCTGATCAGAACGTATAAACCAGCAACAGACAATAATCAAAGCCCATTGAAATGGTTCAAGCAAACCTGTTGCAGGAGGAAAAACAGAGACACAGAGAGAGAGAGAGAGAGAGAGAGAGAATGAAACAGAGGAAAAACAGAGATAGCGATTTGTGAGTTATTGAGCAGAAACAGAGGTCTTATAGAAACCTCAAAAGTAAAAGAAAGGGAAAAAAAAAAAAAAAAAGTAGAAATCTACACGCGCACTCACTCGCACAAGTCACAACTGGGGCAGTGTAGTCAATTTAAAACTGGGTTTCACGGCACTAACAGACTAAGACAACCACCCTTTTTTCTGGTTCTTGTACTTTTTCGACCACAATACTAAATACAAGAGAGATCCTCACAGCACCCAATAGTTTTTAGCTGGTATTCCTAATATTTTCCACAATCAAACAATTTTATTTATTTTTTATTTTTAATTTCCTTACATTTATTACTAATTTTTAATAATCAAACAAATCATCACTGTTATCCCGAAAGTTCTAGGATTTTTATTTTTATTTATTTATTTTTTATCTTATCTTATCCAGTCACAAATTATCCAGTTGTAAAATACTTGAGTTACACTTGGACTGTCCCCTCTCTCTCCATTGGCACTCAGAGCCAAAGTAATTTAAGAGGTAAAAGAGTGGCACCCGAGAAATCGAGAGAGTAATCATTTGAAGGACCGTATTAGATTTTATGGCATCTAACGGTATATATATTGTAATATTATTTAAAATTGAAGACATTTTACTTACACTTTCCCAAATTATAAACGGTTTTATAATTATAACTTCGAAATTTAAAAAATTTATAATGTCGGTATTCAATGTTTTAATCCCTTTTAATTTCACCAATTTTTTTGTTAAAATGTCCAAAATGCTCTTGTTTATTTAAATAAAATACTAATAATAATAATAATAAAAACCAAAGTGAAAATTTTGGTGACCCACGAAATCGACATCGGTCCGTCGAAGGAAATTTTTTATTTTGAATTTTCACTCTGTTTTGTTTTTTAAAGGATGACATTTTGAGCACTTTAACAACAAAATGGGTGAAATTACTAAAGGCTAAAATATGATACACCGACATTGCAAATTTTAAATTTTGAAATTATGATTGCAAAACTGCTTATACTTCCGTGAATGCATGTGGAGTTACTTTCCCTCACTCTCGCATTGAATAGAAAGAAAGAAAGAAAGGAAAAAAAAAAAAAAAAGAGTAAAGTATTTTAAAAAAATTTTAAATGATATGACAATGTATGCAATATATATACACTCATAAAATCTTATATGGAACACAAATATAAAATGGATGAAAAATGTTAGACTTAAAAGTAAATTTTACAACATGATGTGGTACAATACGATTGGGTTTCTCCAAAGTTAAATTTATTACATTCTCGATCATATTGTAAAATTTATTTATAAGTCTAGCCGTCCTCAAAATGGATATGATCTTGTTCACATTGACAAGGTTAATATTTAACTCTTCACGAGGCCACCAATTGAAACTCAAAATAAATATTGTAATTGCAAAGGGGGAAAATGAAATAAAAAGAAAATATTTATTTGATTTTTCTCAAAGTCATGGGAGGCCCGATCAAACATTGATATGTAGAAGATCCTCTTTTGGACCGACCGACCGTAAGTCCAAGTGAACTTGTGTGGCAGTTAACGTTGTGGCGTTGTCTTAGAGCATTAGCCATGAAAATGGGGAAGGACCACATCAACCCCACTCCTCTATGTTTTGTTAATTTAGTTGGCCTAAAAATGAAAGGGGGAATAAGACATGCCAAGTCTAATTATTGTTGCAAGTTGTAATTTCGTTTGTTTTATGAATAGTCGCACATTACCATTAAAACGACATCTCAATTGAACATCTTTTATATATATATATATATATATATATATATATATATATATATATATATATATATATATATATATATGTGTGTGTGTTGTTTTTCAAAGGTAAATGGCATCTATTTTTGTAGGTTATTTTGTTTTCAAGTGAGATAGTAACGTTAATGCAAAAAAAATAAAAAAAGTTAAAAGCCTATTGAGACTGATTTGGTACGTACGTGTATGGACGCATGCACCATCTTCTTTCAGCTATGAAAGAGGTCGTGACTAGCTTTATTTACATTACTATTATTGTTGAAGAGATAAATATCTAAACAAACTGTCAACGAAGGTCACTTGATCATGTTTCTTCAGCTTGAGTTGGGTTAAAAGCCATATAGAGCCATCGAACCGGCCCGGTCGCGATCCCTAGCTAAACCTATTGATGGTCGAGCCACCACCATATATAATACCCCAAACGCTTAAGTTTATATATAAGTTTTGACTTAATATTATTATATATGTTAAGTTTTCGTGTCGGTTAATCCAACGTCAAAATAGGTGATTTGGGTTGTAATAGCTTATATTTGGAAACTTCAATCACATGCAAGTTTGATTGCGCCTTGATTCGATTGAAGTCATGCAACAATTTAATTCAAAATGCCTCGATCGCAAGTTCAATCGAAAGTGTGCAATGCAAAAAGTTGAGAGCCTTTATTGCAGTCTTGTTAATTTGAAGTTCGTTCGATAGAAAGCTGAAACCCTAAAATTTGATTGATCAAACTTAAACTTGGATCAATCCAACCGGCTGTTGATAGATTTATTAATTGTTATCTAACTTAGCCTTAATTAAAACCTCAGTTTTCTCCCCTCCTCTATAAGCCTAATGACTTCAAGAATTTCATAAGACCAACAAACAATTTTTTCATTATACTTGGAAAGGTATATAAACAAGCATGAGCCTAAACAATTCCAATTCATTTCCTTGTCTATCATTATTCAAATCACAGAAAAATCTTTAACCTTTAGAATTTTGGGTCGTAGGGAACAAAGTTAATTTATTCGTAAAAAAGATTTTTGTAGAAGAAGGTCAGTGATTCTAGAGACATTGCATGTGGTGATGTGTGAATATAGGTTGTAATTGCAAGCTGAATTAAAGTATGGTTTTATAAGTTGACTAGTTGTAACACAATTATTATATAGTAGATTTCTTTGGGGTTTGATGTCCCCTAGAGTAATTTTCTTTTAAATAGTTCTTTAAAAGTTTTCACTTTGTTACCAAAATTCTTAATATATAGTATTTGGCTTTAAAGTCGATAACTTTACTAATATGAATTATGAAATAAGGTTGGGACAATATTTGGTTTGTTAATTAATAGACATTGGGATCAAAACGATTTTTTCAATTTATCCTACGTAAGTTTAATTAATTAATTATTCCTCATTTATATATATATATATATATATATATATATATACTCCAACAATTCCTTATTATATAGTTTTAGAGTTTCTACATGCAATTATTGTCATAGAACAGCAATAGTAGTGAGACGACATTAGGAAAGGGAGAGGGGAAACCATTTATATATGAACTATGATTCTATGAATAAAAGAAAGAATTCAAGAATATTTAAAAAGAAGCCCGTAAGACAAGAAAGACTCGTTCCCAGCATGTGATACAACTATAATATGACTTAATGCCCTATTTTTCAAAAAGTTGGCTCTTAAGCAGCCAATGGAGCAAAACCTTCTCCTTCTTTCTACTTTTATTATTATTAATTTTTTAATTTTTTTTTTTTTTGAATGATTTCAAACGGCCCCTTGTAAAGTTGAGTGAAACTAGCTGCTCCAAACCTAATCCTACAGGCTACAAGGTTTGCAAGTTGCAACAAAACCAGCAGCAGCGTTTGGTTGTGTTCGTAGGCCCGGGTGGTACGCAAAACGACAGAAACATTATATTTGTGGCTACGTTAATTGTTTACATAAACTTTGCCTTTTCTTATTGCCATGTCGAGCTTTTACTATATATATACATATATTAATTCCACTTAATATCATCAAAGAAAATTAGTCTTTTTGTTTCTGTTTGCTTGTAATCGAAGGAGGAGAGAATATATATAGGAGAATAATCAACCCCATTAACGTGAGTTAATTCCAGCCCACCTCAAAAAGTATTACGTAGATGAAAGTAATTAATTAAGTTAATTATAAAACAATTGAATGTGACTAGATAATAAAAATTCATAGCTAGGGTACATGTCAATCGAATTGCATTATAATTTATAAATGCCATATACTTTTTTTTTTTAATTACCCACGATCGAGTCGACATTGTTGAATTGATATACAAATACAATGCATCGATAGAGGGTGACTCCTTTTGTTGTTTGACAATTGAGAAACGAGAATAGATTCATGATTTGTGCACGTACAAAAATGTTTATAGGCACACGTGACACATAGGAAGGAAGATGCCCGAAGTTTCCAAACAATTAATTGTACAAAATTGTCTTCGTTCCTTTGCTCTTATTTTGGCGTATATTCTTTGTGTGTAAATTAAATTAAAATAATTGGTACAGATCTTTTGCTCGCATGGGAATTGGAAGCCTCCAAGATGGACCAGCACTAGCAGTACTCCCATAGAATTTAATGACCGACCAAAGTTCCATATCCACATATAATAGACTTCATTGAATGTCCGTCCCATTTAATATTCTCTTGTTTTTTATTAAAACCCCATTATTTTTTTCTTCTTTTTTGGTAAAAAAAGGTGCATTTCTTAGATTAATTGTTCTTTGCACTTGATCATATATAGCTAGAGAGAGATAGAGTTGATGAAACCAGCTGATCAGGGATCAGGGTTTGGAGATGCTTTGAAGCCAACCCCATGTGATCGATGGAGAGGTTTTTCAAAGTTTAGGTGGATAAAGATTGTCAAAAAGAGAAGATCTAGAGTTAGGCTGGTAATAAAAGGGAGATTAAAGAAATGAATCTTTGAATGAAGCCCCCCATAAAAAGGGAATAACTTTGTGATTAAGAAACTAATTTCTTCTCTTCTCTTCTCCTCGATCCGGCCATCTCTATTATTCGAACAACAAATCAATCTCTCTCATTCTTCGCAGAGAGTAGCTATAGCTAGTTTTCTGGATGCCCAAGAAACAAATATGAATGGAATCTAACCGGCCACTTGGCACTATTAATCTAGTATATATTCCTTAAAAACAAAAAGTGTTGAGTAAATTTCGCTTTCATTTCACTTGGGAATTTCAATTCACAGATATATTCTTTTATTATTCTTTTATATATATATGATTTTGTTAATTTTATTGTTTTAACTTTTAAGTCAATTAATCACGAGCAAGATTGACTGTAATATCCCTAAACCGATCTTAATTAGCCGAGGACAGAGGTTAAGTAATTGTTAGGCAAATCCAAGTAGATGGGCTTTGAGAGTGCAGGCCTATTAGTAATTAAGACCAATTAGCTAGTATTAATATTAATTAAAATTAAATGGACTGTAAGCCCATAATTAAGAATTTGTTATTATAAATTATTTTCTTAAATTTCTATGAAGAAGAATTATTAGTAGCTTAATTGTAAGTATAGTCTGTATTAATTAAAAAATAATAATGTAATGGGTTTAAATTTTTTTATGGAACCAAAATAAGATTTTTGAAGAGCATGTTAATGGGAAAATTGCACATAAACCCTGAATATATCACACACTACACAGACGTAGCGTCGCAGGCTATGTAGTGGGTCTTTAAATAAAATGTTTCCAAAAAAAAAAAAAAAATCATCTTCTAGATTAGGTTAAAAGAAATTTTTTCCAGATCAATTTAAAAGAAATTTATATTTTATTTTTTTCTCATATGTTGAAGGCCCGTTTGTTTGGATGTAATTAACTATGTAAAACCTTTTTGGGAAAAGATTTTTCCTATTATTAACCTTTTGATTCTCGACCTACACCAAACCTCCTTCTTGTTAGAATATATATTTTTATATCGGGTTTATATTCCTTAATAGAATATTCTTCATATAATTGAGATTGTAATCCTTATTTATATTTTATTCACTTACCACATCTCTTCGATTGCTTGTTACGTACGTTGTACCGAAGGGTACCTGGGGGGTTTTGTGGGTGTGGCTTTTGATTTGTGAAATAAAGTAGAGATATGGAAATCTTTACGTATGTGTTTTTTCTATGGTTCATATATATGCATGATCGAAGGTTGTATCTGCATATGATATGACCATTTGGTGGGAGAATATAATATTCTTATTTTACCAGAAAATGTTATTCTTGCTCTCAGAAAAATGCTGTTCCAAATGAGTATATATATTTGAAAATGCTTTTGATTTTCTAAACAGATTGGCCTCATATGCACATGTGAAATAAAAATTAATAATATTTATAATTAAGTTAATATAATTGAATGAAAATATAAAAAAAAAATATATATTTTCTAATTTTCAGCTAGCTGAACGCTAAAAACATTTTAGCTTGAGAATGGCATGCAGTGAGGAATTCGATCATAATCAACTTAAGAATGGACAAAAGTACTTAAGAATATTAATCTACATACCTTTGATGATCAGGAGAGCCTGTGGATATATTATGACTTAATTTTAAAATCTGGCTTGTTAATAGGATTTTCCAGCAACTTAATTCATTGTTAGCCGTGAACAAATTTAATAAACAAACGACGTAGATTGACAAAAATGTTAACGTTGAGGAAAATTTATAATAAAGTCACCAATTATTTTCTCACATCACCAGGCAATCAATGAGAAAACACATGCATGCATGCAATGGAAACAAATGTATGAATCATACATACATACATACATACATAAAAGAAAATTCGATCTTTGAATTAATTAATTTTCACAACCTTCGATCACCACCGCCACATCTACCGCAGCCGGCGTTTCGTATGACATTTCTGCGCCAGGACACGTGTATCCTTAATAGCCAACGTATCCACCGTCAAATCGCAAGCAACAGCAAATTTCATGCTCCCGCTCTTCAATATCCCAATTCTCATTCGTGCCATGACATCCATCTTCAGAGAGAAAGAAACTTCCAATTTCGCCTTCCGGTTTTTCACGCTTCTTTCAATCTCCATGGGCAACATAATCTCGTTGGAGCCACGAAAAACTATACCAAATACCGTTGAATTCTTATGGTCTTGGAAGAAAGTCGGGTAGTTTCCTCTGCCGATTTCCCGTTGCCGGAAAGAGAGGGAAGCAACGCCACCTTTCTTGTACAAAATGCCGGCAAATTTGTTCGGATTTTTGGCTCTTAACGTGATATCATACTCCGGAGAACGTGAATTAGCCTTGAAAACAACACGTTCAACGTAAAATGTAGGATCCTTAGGCCCGAGCAATACGGAGACAATGCCAGCTATTAAACCAAGAACAATTAGGAGTACAATAAGGAGAGACGAGACACAAGAACACAAGGAACAACAGCCACACCGCCTGTTGTTGTTGTTGTTTTCGTCGTTGTTGCGGGCGGGGTTCCGGTGGCGCTCCGCTATAAGGGCGTTCTCCGGGGGCGGAACGCGGTAGATTTGGTTTTTTGGGACCTGGACGACGTAGGTGCCGGGGCGGAAGGCTCCTGATTCGGGTTGCTCCGATGAAGGCGGGTCGTCATCATGCTCATCGTGAGATATTGGTGTGTCCCGCTCCGCCATGGGAAGATGGGGAGCGGTGGTGAGGAAATCGAGGGAGGGGTTGTGTATTGATATGTGCAATTAATGGAGGATGGAGAAGGCGAAGAGGAAGGCAAGAGAGAGAGAGGGAGAGAGAGAAAGGGTATGTTTGGATTGTCAAAGAGTCTCCAAGATTAGATGAGGTTTACAGGGTCAAATGGATTGGCAGAGTGGTTCTCGGAGAATGATTTTATGCGACAAATAAACCAAATAGTTGTCACTCACTCTGAATTTCGGCTTCACTTCTTCATCTCCTGTACTAACGACCAAACATTACATGGGTTTGTGTTTCATATGTTATCAATATTGTACGTTAAAAGTGTAATTTTAAATTAAATCAAAGAAAATGTATTGATTGAGAGTGTATTTTTTAAAAAAATTACGATTTAAATTGATAAAGCAATATTCTTTCACAATTTGTTTACAATGTGATGACACGTGTTAACATGTGAATGAAACTATATTAGCCACTAAAAATATCTCCTATCACAAGTTGACACATGTCAACAAGTTGTAATTGTAAGCTTAGCATTTTTCGGAAAACAAATTCGTATTTTTTCAATATTTGGTGTATCTAAAAAATGTAGAGAGCCCCTACTATCAGGTCTATTCTGATAACACCCCTTTTGCAGTCTCTAATTACTATGTGACATATCATCAATTTAAGAAAAATACAAAATATAAAAGTGAGAACAATCACACCAAATCAAAGTAAAAAAACCTGTTGCCGGCAAGACCCAGGCCAGACTCACGGACCCATGTCGTGGGTCTGGCCGGACCCACGGGTCTGGCCGGCAGTGAACACCTCAAATCCCACCGGCTGTGACCCGCCTCAAAACTCATTTATAATGCTTCAAAACCCGTTTCTAATGCTTCGAAACTTGTTTTTGATGCTTCAAAACTCGTTTCTAATGTCTCAAAACCCGTTTATAATGCTTCAAAACTCGTTTTTTGATTCAAAACCAAAACCTAGAGGTGAAAGGTTAACCCTTTAGGGATTTATCACCCTAAAATCTAGTGTATTTTGGTCCAACTTATTCTTGTGTACTTTTTATGTTTTTGTTTGTGTTGGTTATTGATTGTGGGCTGTAAAATGAGTGCTATCAGGATGGTCCTAATAAAAAGTTTTCTAAAAAATGTAAGTCGATGGACAACATTTTTCAATCAAAAGAAAATTATCCATTAGAAAACATAAACTATTTATAGCCTCTCATCATTTTAGTATTTACAATGAAATCTCTCTCTCTCTCTCTCTCTCAAAATCAATATTCACTTTTCCTCAACCAAAAATCGTGTGCATTTTGATTTATTTTCAGTTTCTCTCATGTTTTATACTTGGTTTAGGTGGGCTAGCCCATGTTTTGCTTGTTCTATGGTGTTTGAACGACATTTGAACATGGTTTTGGGCTGTGTTCGTGTCTGGTTTGGCGAAAAACTGAGTTTGTTTGGGCTACGTGTGTTATGGTTTTGGAGATGGGTTGAAGTGGCTCTTTGAGGTCTCCATGGACCATGGGCCAATCTTTAGCGGGCTTGGTCCATGAAATAGTTTGGCCCACGATCTTGATAGTTGAT
The DNA here is from genome assembly GCF_965113065.1 of Corylus avellana. Classification (NCBI taxonomy): domain Eukaryota; kingdom Viridiplantae; phylum Streptophyta; class Magnoliopsida; order Fagales; family Betulaceae; genus Corylus; species Corylus avellana. The sequence goes on from NC_142498.1 coordinate 17,831,362, forward strand.
AGGCTTTCGTAGCTGATATAATTAATGGATAAAAGCAATATTAATTAGCCACGACATTAATTGGAAGAATAAAAAGAAAAAGAAATTCTGAGTTGAAAACAAAAAACAAAAGTATAAGTTTTAATTTTTTAAATATTTTATCATTTAAATTTTTTGAAATCATAATTACTAACTTTAAATTAAACAGTTGAGATTTTGTTATTTCAATAATTATTATTTAAAATTATAAAAAGATGAGGAAACTGTGCGGGTCCCACAGTCTTCCTGTCATCGGTTAAACGCTCTTATTTGTCACTCGAGGCTATAAAACGCACACATCGGTTGCTGACTCTCTAACAAGAAATGGACGGCTTCGATCCAATCCCGGACTCGCTGGTCCTCCTCATCTTCAACTTCGTCTCCGATGTGAAGACCCTGATTCGCTGCCGGGTCGTCTCCAAGCGATTTAACTCGCTCGTCTCTCAAGCCGACTCGCTCCTCCTCAAAGTCGACCGTGTCATTCCGCCCGAGTCCAGCGACGCTGACTCGTTGTCGTTCCCGCTCACCTTCATCCGCTCGATCCTCAAGAACTTGCACAAGCTCGTGTCGCACAAGCCCCATCCGACCCGAACCCACCGCTCCCTCCTGAATTTGCCCGCCCAAATTCTGCGCGGGTTCCAGGGGATCAGAGACCTGGAGATCGAGCTGCCCTCCGGCGACCTGAAGCTGGAGAAAAACGCGGCAGTCAAGTGGAGGGCGGAGTTCGGGAAAAACCTGAGGAGCTGCGTGATCTTCGGGTTCCGCGAACTACGAAGCTCGCAGCCGTCGCAGATTCCGGCGGACTTCGGCGAGGTGGGTTTCGCGGGAGGGCTGAAGCTGAGGGTGGTGTGGACGATAAGCGCGCTGGTAGCGGCTTCGGCGAGGCACCATCTGCTGAGGGAGGTGGTGAAGGAGCAAAAGCAGCTGGAGAGGCTGGTTCTGAGGGACAAGGACGGTGAGGGAATGGTGGTGATGGACAAAGACGGCCTCAGGGAGTTCAGGGAAGACCCGGCGGAGTTGCAGGTTAGCGACGACCTTAGCGTCGTGAGCGGCGGCGAGGGCGGTCAGGGTCAGGGGATGTGGGAGAGGAAGTTGGGTGGTAGGACGCCGGTGCCGAGCGTGAGGCTGAGAATGAGGCACGTGCTGAAGCTGGAGGTGGAAGGAGGGGCATGGATGGGCGGTGCGACACTTGTAATCGTGAAGCCCACAAGTTCAAATTGGAGGGACGATGGGGCCCAGCCCCAACAGCAAGCGCTGGAGGGTGACGTGGAGGATGAGGAGGAGAAGGACGCTGAGTTGGCATTGGAGGCTTTTGGGGGAGGCGTGTATGGGGAGGCGGTTCGAGCGCTGGTGAAGACTCGTGGCTACCTTTTGGAAATGAACTCCTTTTGAGGGCGGCTTTGCTTACGATTTACGAACCGGTTTTTGGGGGCTGGTCCAGTTGGTCTTCGCCTTTTTTTTTTTCTTTTTTTTATGTAACCAAAAGAAAGGTTGTAAACGCCTTTTACTTTATTTTTTGGTTTGAAATAAAGAGCTGCGGTTACGCCTCAAGGCTCCAACAATAATGATTTCAATGCCTAAAACTGTGTAATTTCAAAAAAAATGATTTATTGAATTTTGATCAAAATAGTGATAAATTATTATTAATAAATTATTGGAGAAACTTCACTTACCTCCATAAACTTTCGCGTCTTTTGCAGACACCTTCTAATTGTTCAAAAACTCTCACTTTGATGTATCTAACTTCCTTTTTCTTCCACTTTGTCCTTTCCGTTACTGGGAAATCTTAACGGAAGGGTATAAAATTCTAATCTTACCCCTTTTTTTTTTTTTTTAATATAATAATTATAATATTTGGAGAAACTTCACTTACCCTTCCTGAACTGATGCACCTTTTGCAGACACTCTCAATCTTCAAAGTCTCTCACTTTAGTGTATCGAACTTTTGATTTGTTTTAATTACCACATTCCGTTAGGATTTTCTGTTAAGTCCTAATGGAGGGGTGTGAAATTCCTAAAATGCCTTTATTTTTATTTAAAAAAAAAATTCTTGACCCATGGGTTCATTGGTGTTCTATCCGCTCCTTACATTTTCACGAATTAGAGCAGCACTGCATTCTAACAGTTTGAAAGACCTTGGTAAGTCACCAAGGTGACCCACGAAAGGTCACAACTTGTGACCCGCCGTGGGTCACCAAGTGACCCATCGGAGGGTCACTTTTTTTTTTTAATATAATAATTATAATAATAATTTTTTATTTATAAATAAGGGTAAATTTAAAATTTTTAAAAATTGTAGGATTATAAAGGTCTTTTACTCATTCTATCGTTTGATTTAACTCTAATATCTAACGGTAGGGAATATTTGGAACGAAACGAAAGTTCGATACACTAAAGTGAGAAACTTTGAAGATTGGAAGAGTGTTTGCAAAAGACGCATAAGTTTAGGGGGATAAGTGAAGTTTTCCCTAATTTTTTATTTATAAATAAGGGTAAATTTGAAATTTTAAAATTTTTTAGGGGTATAAAGGTCTTTTACTAATTTGATCGTTTGATTTAACTGCAAAATCCTAACGGAATGGGGAAAGTGAAAGGAAATCGAAATTGGATACATCAAAGTGAGAGTTTTGAACAATGAGAGAGCGTCTGCAAAAAAACTCAAAAGTTTGAGAGGAATAAGTGAAGTTTTCCCTAAATTATTATTGAATTTTGATCGTGACAAAGAGAAACATTAACTGGAATGTAAATATTTCTCTGATTTTCTTTCATTCAGCTACTACCCTAATATACCAAATGCCCATTGTGGATGCACGGTCTCTCAATTAAAGAAGATTATAATTCATTTTGAATTGAGAAGAGATAATGCAGATGAGCTACTATGGACATGGGATAAATACCCTTTGAGAATGCCCTGAGACGAATTCAGCCACCATACTCTACCAGTGAAGCCTAGGGGGATGACATGCAGAAGAGATCAAACCAAAGGCAGCAATGATTTGAAACTTAAATCGGGAAGCAAATGCAAAAGCAGTCGCAATTTTAGAACATAAATATTGGTTCCGATACTTATGAACCCAACATCAAAGGCAACCGAGCTTGTGCAACAGGGTGACCATTACAATGTGTAACATCCCGATTTCATATTAGAAAGATGAGAGAAGAAATTCACATAGAGTGGGTGATTTATAAATATAGTTATGGGTACTAAGTTCCACATTGCCTAGTTATTAGGTGAAACTGAGCTTTATAATAAATTTTAAAGAAGCTCCAAATTGATTAGTCCTTTTGGAGTAATATCGCAGATGTAAGTAGTTCTTTTTTCTAGGGTCGTTACAAGTGGTGTCAAAGCCACTTAGTAACGCCAGATCATGTGGTACTGGAGCATTGCATGACGTGGCTCTGACGAAGACATCAAGAATTTAAAATTGGGAGTTTGTAACACTCTGGTTCCATATTAGGAAGATGAGAAGAAGCCAACATAGAGTGGGTGGTTTATAAAGATAGTCATATATACTAAGTCCCACATTGCGTAGTTAGTAGGTGAAACTAAATTTTATAATGAAATATAGAAAAGCTCCAAATTGACTAGTCTTTTTGGAATAATAGCACAGATGTAGCTAGCGATTTTCCCCAGGTCGTTACAAGGTGTTTCTTTCTGGTGGTAGAATGCTTCTTTTGAAGCTGAATACTTTGGTGGTTGTTTTCTATCCAGATGTCCTTTTATTTTTTGTTCAAAGGTTATCCATCTTCAGCACATTCTTCATTTTCCTCTTTCCTCTAAATAGTCACTTTGTACCTTGAAGACATGTCAAGTGACGCCCAGTTGGTGATTCTTTTGTGCAAACAGTTGGGGCTCAGCCATGTTCACTTGGAAGGAGACGCCCAGTTGGCGATTAATGCGATCAAGTCACTGGATCCGGACTGGAGTAGTACGGGTATGCTGGTGGATGACATTAAGCAGGAGTTACAATCACTACAACATTGGAAGCTATCTTTTGTTCGTAGGGAGGGTAACAAGGCGGCATATACCCTGTCTAGATTAGCTACAAGGAATGTTATGGATAAATTATGAATTCATGAGGCACCTGAATGTATTGCTGATATTTTTTGCAGATGGAGCAAATTGTTCCCTCTGTTTTGAACTTGAATTAATGAGAAAAGAAGAATCCTTTATCAAAAAAACAAAAAAAAAAGGAGTTGCATGGTATTCAATGTTACAACTTTGAGTCTGTATTCATTTGAGACCATGTGCACCAAACTAGTGAGCACTGGCTGAACTGACTTCACCCTCCACCTCTTATTAATTGTCAGGAGGAGATGTCATTTGGTCCAAAGACAATTGGCCTAGTTGCCTGATACTCCTCTATAATCCTATAAACAAAATCATTGTCAGGAGGAGATGTCATTTGGTCCAAAGACAATTGGCCTAGTTGCCTGATACTCCTCTATAATCCTATAAACAAAATCATCAAGTATCAATTAAAAAATTGCTCTTTTCACAGAACTGTCCAAATGAAAATTATAACTTCAGGGCATGTGCCTTTCCTACTTCGTGGGCGTTTTCTTACAGTAAAGCGACAACCTCATTCAAAACCAATTATCAACATCTAATTCAAACATCAAACCAGAGAAGATCATAGTTAAATTAATAAGTAAAGCGACAACCATATTCCAAATAACCATGCTTTTGTTGAATAATAGCTATTGAATTTATCTATCCTATAATCAATTAGGTCAAGTCATGAAACCACTTGTATTCTTGACAAGGAAATTGTAGAAACAGGAAATTCTGGCATGCTATAGTGTAGTTCACTTGGCGAAACAAAATATTGTAGAAATCATATAGACACATATGCAAAGAGCTAAAAACTAAAGTTACCAACTATATAGAGTCCTAGAACATAGAACTGAAGATAATAAACTAAGTCGGGTACCTGATGCCCAAAATACCCAGCAAGTATAAATTCTGAGTGGCAAATAGCTTCCTCAAACAGTGATTTAGAAAACAGAGCAAGTATTTATAATTCAATGGACCAAAAAAAAAAAAAAAAACATGAAAGTTATCTCCTTGTCTTTCAGATAAATATGAAAATGCTAAAAATAGAGGTGAGGAATTAATTAAAAAAAATTACCCTGAATAACAATGCTTCCAATTTCTGTTATGGCCCTTCCAAAACTGAACTCTTCATGTATTCCACTTATAAGCATTACTATTGATGAATTGCCCAGGGACATCAAAGATTATACATTGCTTTGTATAACGGCTTCTTTTAGCTGCTCAGGAATTCCCAGCAAATTGTACACATCTACTTTGGCTCCGTCAGTTCTTTTGAATAAGGAAGCAAATATTTGTCTGAGAACCTCTTCTCAGTCATTTTGCAAACTGTGGTCAAACAGGGTTTCTTCTTAAGCATATTTTTCTTTTCCAGAATCTCCAACACTCGTAGACGGGGCTTTAACCTGTTCTCAATGCTGCAAATAAGCAATTCCGGGTGGCTAACTATATAAGAGATATCTATGTTCCACGCACTAAGCAGCAGCACTTCCGTTACCCCCTTGATTTTCCTCTCAGATACAGCAAAAACCTGAGGCACCCTCCTAAACACATCCAGAATATCACTTTCTGAAAACCCTAGACTTCGAAAAAGCTTCAACTTGAGCTCCCAATTCTCTTCTGTCATTGAACTCACTGTCCGAATAGCAGAAAGAAACATCTTTGATTTCCTATTGCAACCCATTTCATCAACCGTTTGAACGAAATCCCGAATACTTGCTGGCTTAAGCAGAAAAAACCTAGGGAAGTTAAACAAATATTTAACAATCTGCGAAGAACTAATTCCACAATGCTTCATAAATTCGATATTGGGCAACATAGTCTTTTGCAAATCATGCTTTAAAAACCACGCAGAAATCTTTAAGACCCTAACAACACCTGCATTGGAGCCCAGTATACTCTTCAACACCAAAATTGAGGGTCCAAGCTTATGCGCACTTCGTGTAAGAATCCATGGGTCAGTGGATATGATATCCGCAATGTCGTCGGGCGCAAAGCCCAAGTCCTGGAAAACCTTAATTTTCGGTTTGATGGTACTGGTGAGTTTGGAAGAGAGAACTTCGGGGCGGCTCTTAACAACTTGCTCGATATGGGTTTTAGAGAAACCGCTCTCCTTAAGGAACAAAAGTATGGAATCTGCCGCTTCGGGTTTTTTCAGGTAAGTTATTGCTGATGAGGCTTTAAGAGCGGCTTCAGGGGAGAACTGGTGCTGGTTGATCAAGTAGTCTACGACAGCTATGGTGGAATTTGATTGTTCGCTACTGGGTACGGAGGAGGAGGAGGAGGAGGAGAGAAAAAAGAGAGAGATTGAGTAGTGGGGAATTGGGGGTTTGTGGAGATGTGGAGGGTTTTTGTGAGAGAGTGAGATGAGGGTTTTGCAGATTTGCACAATTCTCATCTCTAATCCTATACAATTTTAACTACTAAAAATGTTACTCTTGGAATACTATCAATCACAGAGAAACGAGAGCAATGTAAAGCATAAAACATGCGCATATGACTATGATATTCTGGATCTTACACGAACAATGAAACCAAGCTTGCCTTTTTACAGTGATGCGAAGTAGAATTCCAAGGCTCCAATATGTGCTTCCCTCCCTGCTGAGATTAGCCACACAATTCCTCTCTCTGTGTTTGCTGTCAGCAGAGATTAGGGTTTTGGAGCCGATAATGTCAGTTTGACCTCTGTGGCTCTGTCACTCTCACTTGAGTTGCTCTGGGCTGGGCCTTGATCTAAGCAAACCCAAATAATTGCGGGTTCAATGTTGGACCCACCCGCAAGCCTTCAGCCCAAACTTCTATCAACAGAAGTTTCCATTTTTCATTGTAAAAAACCCTACGCATCGGAGCACTCACAATTGCTTATCCATTTTTTACTTTTAGTTAAAATAGATAAGTAAAACAATAAAAAATGCTCTACAATGATTATGCATCTGAAATATAAAATGCTTTTTTTTTTTTTTTGGATTTGTGAACAGTGTACCGCTACATGTAACAGGTGGAATAGGATCCTCTCCAGTCCCTTTTGGACTAGAGAATATCCCGTTCATGATTAGGATTTATTTTTAGAAATCTTAGAGCTACAATGAGACACATGTCCTACTAACAAAAAATAATAATAAAATATTATTTCATATTAAAAAAATATATAAAATAATAAGGAGTGGTTGGCCATCCAATTGGAGGTGGCCGGATCAGACCGAAGCCACCCCATGGCCCTTAGGATTTGCTCTGGCCACCCCCAAGGCCCAATTTTTTTTTTTTAAAAAAAAATTGTTTCGTTTGGCTCTTGAGTGTGGCTGGACCATCCGGTTGGACCTAGGGTGACTTCCACCATAAAAATTAATACTATCAGCTTCATTTAAAATTTGAAAGAATCCCTATCGTTTTTAAGAGGGAAAGACTAAAAAAAAAAAGGTTATATTGATGTGAAGAAAAATAGCTGGGGCCCAATAAACAAAAGGCCCACTTAACATAAAGGCTAGAGCCATGTTGCCCGGCCAACAGCCTACAATGTGGCAAATAATAGGCAACTCCACCGGGCCACCGCGAACCACTTCCACACAATTTGGTGAAAAATTTGGAGAGCATGAAAGCATGAACAATACTCCTCAAATTTGGGGAGTTCATTCCCCAAATGCTAAAAAAAAAATTAAAAATTAAAAATTACCATTCTCTCCCACAATTTTTTCTTTTTTCTTTTCCTCTCCAAAGGAAACTTTGGTTGAGGTGATTGAAAATTTGAAAATATGACCATTAGAAAATGACAAATTTTGAAAAATAAAATTACTAGGAAAAGACGAATTTTCAAATATATAAAATGTTAGGACAAATTTTCGAATATATGAATTTTGAAGAAAGAATAAGGAAATTCAAAAAGAAAAAAGAAAGAAAGAAAGAATAGTTAAAGTGAATTAATCTTTAGTTTGGTGAGCCGCATGTAAGTATTTTAAGAAAAATCAATAGCTAAAATAAAAATGGTAATTTTTTTAGATAAAATAAAAAATAAATTTAAAGAGTAGGGAAAATTACAGTTTACCCCCCCTAAAGTTGACAGTATTTTTCAATTCGAATTTCAAAGTTTCAATTTTTGCAATCTGCCCCTCCAAAGTTTCAAATTTTTGCAATTTGACCAATTGTATCCAAAACTTTCCATATTGCCCATAATTTTTATTTATTTATTTTTATTTTTTATAAAAAATTAAAAAATAATAATAATAATAATCGGGGTGGCTTTGGCCATCTGGCCCTTTTTGCTTTCATAAAAAATAAAAATTAGGGGCAATATGGAAATTTTGGGATAATATTGGTCAAATTGAAAAAAAAAAAAAAAAAAAAAAAAAAAAGAAAAAAGGAACTTTGTGGGGGTAAATTGCAAAAATTGAAACTTTGGTGTTCGAATTAAAAAACGTTGTCAACTTTAGGAGAGTAAACTGTAATTTTTCCTAAAGAGTCGGATGAAAATGCATTATAAGTGTTAGCTAGTCATCCACAATATAATTTTGAGAAATGCAATCATCATAGCAATTACTATCTACCCATTTAATTTGAATTCAAAAAAGAGTGAAAGCATTAAGAATAATTATATTCACTATGAACATCATTTGTTGATTCAAACCATGAAAGCAAAACCGATTCTCGTAAACTTTTCCCAAGATTAAAGTCAACAAGTTGCCCATAAAAATAGTCACACTAGGATTTGACAAAAATAAATAAAAAAAGAAAAAGAAAAAAGTAACCCGTTTAAATTTTGAAAGACAACAAGTTGCCCATATAATTTCATTTCATGTATTGCATGCATAATATGCTCGCAAACTTTTTTAGCAATAATAAATTTTGAAATGATTTGAATCCAATTTGAAATCAATCTAAGTATGACCATGATCACAATAAATGATTAGATTTCATGTGAGAATTATATACAGAATCAATCCATTAAAAGTATTCACATTCGGCTCAGCAAAAGTTTAGCTAAATTTAGCCAAAATATAACTTTTTTTCTATTTTAGCCATCAACTTTTTTGAAGTGCTTACATTCAGCTTAGCATTTTAACTATCAACTTTTAATATTTTATTTAAAATTTATTGTTCTTTATGTAGTTCTACGAGGAAGGAGAGAGAAGTTTAAATGATTTTTAATTAGAGCATAGAGAATGAAATGATTTTTTATTGATAAAATTATACATTGTTGAGTTGTAGTGCTCAACAAAGTTGTTGAGCATTATAGCTCCTCAGCAAACTCTTGGCTACTTTGCTGAGCTGGATGAAGAGTGATTTTAACACTATGGCTCAACAAAATAACCAAAATGTTATTTTGTTGAGCTGGATGTGAAAGCTGTCCTTATGTTATTGGCTTTTTTTATCTACGTGTCCGTTCTTGTGGGGTGGACAATAGTGTTACAGATCTGAATTTTTAGCAATTTTTTATTCTGATTATTAGTAATTGGAATATCAAATATGAAAATGTCTCTACAGGAACCAATTGTTCTAACAAATGGGCAGACTATTCGAAATTTGGTCGGACAGGTAAGCCCATATGTAAAAGCTTTCTTACATTTGCTATTCAGATCCGGACAACAAACTTATTAAGAATCTCTATTTGACAAGTGCACGTACATTTGAGTTGTTACTTGTTCTAATAAATCCAACACAGATTCAACCAAGCTAACATTCAGATCTAGCTCAAGCACAACCTAGTGAAAGGATTGCCATTAGTGGTCAGCTTAGGAATATAAGGAAAACTTGTTCAAGCCAATGGTTGAATTTGCCAAATTTTCATGCATGCTTAATTCTTTTATGTTCTTTCAAAAAGATTTTCAACTCCATCAGTTGCTTGTAGGGTACCTCGAGCCCCTTTGCTTTAGAAACAATAATGGCCCAAAACAATACACATAGATATTAAATCGAACATAAGTATAATCGTAGGAATATAGAAGCCCTACTATAATAAATAAAGCTAAAGAAAATGATTGAACATGTTAAGCATCTTGGAATGGAAATCATATGTAGATAATGGGTTGCATAATGAAGGGCCATATTGATATATTTATAGTTCAAAAGGAGCAAAGATGAGTGCATGCATTTACATATTGAAAAGGAATCCAACCTTTTACTCAAAGGATTTCAACTATCAACTATGATTCTGTGATGAAGTTAGCCATCAAAGCTATAGCGCTTGGAAATTTTCTTCATCACAGAAGCTTCTAGCCTTCTAGGCATGCACCTTTATATTTTAAAATGTAATATGCACACATACTAAATTAGAGATATGTATGAGTGTATCGTACAATGTGATGTCATCATGATGCATGCAATATTACTATTTAATAACAATTAATTAAGTAGGTTTTTTTTTTTTTTGTAAACTTAATTAAGTAGGTTTAGATTGTGATATGTAGACCTGGGTGATGTTAAACATCACACCGGGCGTGATGCATGCCCGGCTGATGTGATATTTTAAAATAATAAAATATTATATTTTATTATTATAATTATTAAAAAAAAAAAAAAAAGAAGCCGAGCGTGCATAAACAGTCATACACGCCGGCGTTCTTCGTATCACGACCCTGTAGACCCTAATCACTGATTCTGCAGAAAGAGAAGATATGCAGATATATAGAGGGCACACTAAGCACTAAATTTTAAGCATATGAGCACGGACCAAGGAAAGGGGGACTCGTTTAGGCCATGGCCTCTTTCAAATTTCTAAGAACAAAAAATTTTAAGGTAAAAAAATAAAAAAGGACAGTTTTCCTCCAAACTAAGTTGGAGGATTTTTCTTAAATCTAGTCTATAAAAGTGACATGTGTCTATTTTTTTAATAACATGTGAAATGCACATGAGTTTTCAATAAAATTTATTTCAACTTTGTCCATACTATTAAAAAAACATGTGCATTTTATGTGTTCATGGAATACATGTCACTTTTATAAACTAGGTTGAAGAAAATTCCTTTAACTTAATTTGGAGGAAAACTTTGTCAATTTCATATTATGTGGTACATCTCCCAGACTCCCATCCATCTTTTATTTAAATTAACGATTAGATTTGTATGATTCACATTTAAAATGTTTTGATTGAGGTCCCTAACCTAGTCTATAACAAAAATGATATATCATATTTTGTGGTACATCTTTCATCAATCTTTTGTTCAAATTAATCACAAATTCAATTGTTGATTTGAAAAAAAGATGGGTTGTGATGGATGGAAGATGTACTGTAGACTATGAAATAGCATTAATTTCTCGGCTTCTAAATACAAAGATATATTTCTTATAATTTTTTATTTGACAAAGTTTTCCTCCAAACTGGGTTGTAGGAATTTCCTTCAACCTAGTCTATAAAAGTGATATGTGTCATTTGAACATGTGAAATACACATATTTTTTTAATAGGATGGACAAAGTTGGAATAAATTTTATTAAAAACGCATATGCACCTCACATGTTATTAAAAAAATAGGGGCGAGGCTTACATGCGGTACTTTGGGTTGGAAGGCTAAGATCTTCCAAAGGGATTTTAACCCCAAAATGGTAGTAAGACAGGCTTTTTTAAAAGAAAAATTGACAGCAGGAAGGGATGGGCGTTAACTCTCCCATCCAAACGTCAACTCTGTTCTCTCTTCTCCAAAACTTCTCTCTGTTCTCTTAGAGATAACACATGTAAAATATCATTTCTTTTAGAGATATGCTATAGTGCAATAAAAAAACTATTTTTTGCTCCATAAAAGTCTTAGGTGGCAAGAGGCCACATGCCCATAAATGGGTGTGGCTACAGCAACTACGGATGGGCCTATAACCTCTTGCCACCTAAAACTTTTATAGACCAAAAATAATCTTTTTATTGCACTGAAGTATTTATCTTTCTTTTATACGCTAGGTCAGTGACATCAATTAAAAATTTTATTGAGGGTAAAGACTTTCCATTCAAAATCAATTTATTAGGCCTTGTTTTATTTACTCATAATTGTTGTCAGTGAGAACACAAATTAACTTTTGACAAATTGGTCCTATTGACCTAAATAATGAAAAGACTAGGAATAGGGCTGCTGTCAACATTGTGAAGAAAAGGAGTACTTGTCTTGTTTGATATGATCATCCACTCAGCTCCCACACATTAACATTTAATTTAAAACTCAAGTACTTCTCCATTCCTTGGCATCTTCGATCCCCACTATACATGTCTCAATGATTTTTTATTTTTTATTTTATTTTTAAAATTTGTAGTAAGATGCATTTCTCAATGATATGAAGGGTTGGACACACGCACTAGTGCATTAATTTATATAACTATATTGTATTTACCTAAAGTTTGGAGGTTTGCTTGCCTTGGCCTGCATGCTTTTTTCTTAGCTTTTTCTTAAAGATACAAGAAAATAAAAGCCAATTGATCACTAATCAAGCAAGCTCTAGAGGAATTTTCTTTTGTTAATGGGTCATGCCACAATAAGGTTGGCCTAACAACTTATAGACCCTGCCTAGTGTGGAACAAGCCTATCGCAATCCTTGCCACGCACTAGTGATGCTATTGGTATAAACTACTTTTGGTTTTATTGATTTTTTGATAGGGCTGAATTAAACTATGAATTAATCAAGTTTGAGAGACCGCATAAGATTTCTACCGTCATTAGTTCTCAGCGAGCAGGTGCTACTATAGTTATGTTCAGATAAAGTAGTCATTCTGGTTGAAATGAGAGTATATGTAGTTTATTCTAATCAAATATGAGAATTCTCATATTTGATTAGATTACGGATTAATTAAGCTTGAGAGAGTGCATGAAGTTTCCATCATTATTGGTTCTCAACGAGCAGGTATTACTATATTTACGTTCAGATAAAGCAGCCATTCTGATCGAAATGAGAAAGTGTGTGTATATATATACATAGTGACCCTACATGAAATTTTCTCTTCTTTTTTTTTTTTTTTTTTTTTTTTAAAAAAAAAATCTATTCAAATGAGAATTCTCATATTTGATTACAATAAGCTATTTTAGGTCTCACTGATGTGTTCACTTTTCATGGAGTTGGATCAGACTATGACTCAATCGAAATTGACGGAGTGCATGTGGTTTCCATTGTCACTAGTTCCCAACGATCAAGTGCTATTATCGTCATACCCAGATAAAATAGACATTCTGTTTCGTCTTGCGTTTTGCTTAGAAAAAAAAAAACATATATAGTGGCCCCTCTTCTATGGTTTAAGATGGTTTCAAAAGTTATATATATATAGATAGAGAGAAGCCTATAAGACTCTTCGTGGAAGGTCCCATGCAAACAAAAGGAAAGAAGTCTAATCCTAACTCAACGTGTGTAGTGGTTAGAAGGGGGACCATATCCTTCCTCGCTCTCAAGTGCATTTCTCCCTTCATTATGGCTTCCTCACTTTACTTAGTCCTGTCTTTCCCTCTTTTGGACTTTCGGTGTTCCTTTAACTTCCTATTAGAAAATTAATCTTAATTCCTCCTACTTTTCTTGTCCTAGGATGAAAAATAAATAATCTGGTGTTTTAATTTTACTTAAGTTGTATTAATTAATTAAGCTATCAGTATTTAATTTTATATTTTAAAACTTAGGTTACTTTTGTATGCGGAATGACTAATCCATTAAAAAAATGAATAGTTTTTATTGAAAATAGAAGAATATAGAATAAAATAGCATTAAAATAGCCGTTCTCATTGCCCATGACTATTTCAAGTATTAGATCATTATCATATAGTACTCCAACACAAAAGCTATTCTATTTCACTTTTTTTTTTCATTCTTAATAAAAGCTCTTCATTTGTTTCTAATGTAATAGTCATTCTGCATACCAAACATAACCTTAGTGTTATTTTATAATTCAATTCAGGCTTAACCTAAAGTCAATCAAAGTAGGGTTAGAGCTTTTCTCTGTGTCTATTTAAATGTTTTTTGTACTCCAATAGAAACATTAAAATTGATGAATTGTGTTCTTTGAGAGTTGTTACCAAAACCCTGCCCACAACCCTATCTTTTTTTTTCTTCAAAAGTTTCGTGGGTTCCATAGGAGGGTCGGTTTGGTAGTTTGCAGATATATATTAAAGGGCAACAAGCAATAGGGCATGAGTAATATTTAGTGGCATGGGCTCACAAGTTGATGGTATGATTGGATTATGAAACAAGGCTCGTGGTTCAACTTTCTTTTTATATATATATATATATAGTTTAATGTGTTTTTAACATGGCCTTACAAAAGAAAGTAAAAGGGGAAGAAGGCATCTCTCTTGTGACCCCATTTTTTAAAGGGGACCAAAAAGGAGTGCCAGAAAAATGAAGAAACGGATGGTAAAGAGGAACACAAAACAATTAACATAAAGGCAAAAAAGCAAAATGAAAGCTGTCAGGCCCTCTCCCTCCTTTCTTTTAAAAACCATCCAAACACGCCCCCAAAGCCTTCAAAGCAAACACCAAAAAAAAAGAAAAGAAGAGAAATTAGAAGCGCCATGAAGGGAAGAGAGGCCAAACCAGCTCCTTCAACAGATCTGTTAGTATGTTTTCCTTCTCGGGCCCACCTAACGCTAATGCCGAAGCCCATCTGCAGCCCGGCAAGGCCTTCGGAGCCGAACAAGCGCCACCACCACCACCACCACTTGAAGAAGCCGAGCAGCAGAGGCGGCGGAGGCCAAGCCAGCCCTCTGCTTTGGGCCAAAACCAAGCCAATGGAGTCGGACATTTCCGAACCGACCTCCCCGAAAGTCACCTGCGCCGGGCAGATCAAGGTCAGGCCCAAGGCCGGCTCGTGCAAGAGCTGGCAAACGGTGATGGAAGAAATTGAAAGAATTCACAACAGCAGAAAACCCAAGAAAAGACCCGGTTGGGTTGAATCTCTCGGGTTCAAGAAAGATATAATGCAATTCTTGACGTGCTTGCGAAGCATACGGTTTGATTTTCGGTGCTTTGGGTCCTTTCCTGAGTCGTCGGATATCACTACCGACGATGAAGACGGAGGAGAAGACGAAGATCAAGAATATCGAGAAAATCGCGTGGGCGCTGAGGGAATTGACGGAAATGGGACTGATTCTAGAACTGTCTTCTCTAAGTGGTTTATGGTTTTACAGGAAAATCAAAACAATAAGTTGTGCAGAGAAGATAAAAAAGACAGAGACAGGGGAATTTGTGACAATGAATCTGTTGCTGAACCTGCTGCTCCTCCACCAAATGCTTTGTTGCTTATGCGCTGTAGATCTGCTCCTGCAAAAGGCTGGTTGGAAAAGAAAGAAGAAGAAGAAGAAGAAGAAGAGAAAGAAGCTGAGGATGAACATGAAAAAGCAAGGGAAAAAGAACAAAGAAAAGCAAAGAGTTTGAAGTCTCTAATGGAGGAAGAGAAGAGAACAAAGAAAGAGAACATGGTTGTGATGAAATACGACACCGATTTCTACAAAATTTCGTCCGATATTGCAAAGGAGACATGGGTTGCTGGTGGAACGAGAGATCCATTTTCAAGGAGTCGAAGTTGGAAAAGATGATGATCTTGGTGCCTTAGTACTGGTTATCCTATTTTAATTTTTGTTTTTTTTTTCAGTAAGATTTTCTTTTTATCCTTTTTCAATATTAATTTTTCTGTTGTTTGTTTTGTCTAAAATTTTCTGTCAGAGATCAAAGTGTGGGAACTGGACAATCCAACCAGTCCCTATATAGTAACCCTTTGTTGTCTTTAATTATTCCTGCTGTGATATGAAAGTTGTAATAGATTTGTACAGCTTTTCTCCCTTTTTATTGGAAAGATATGCTGCCATATGTACATTTTCGTCATGTATATGTCCCACTTGTTTTAATTTTCATTATAAAATCCCAATATTTTTCAAGCAAATTTTTCTTAGCTAATGTTATCCAACTGCACCATCTAGCTCTTTTCATTTGTCTCCAATGAGTTTGTTTACATTTTCATATGCTAGAGAACGTCGTTAATGGTGGTGGTTCAGTGGCTTCAAAAAAAAAAATTTATCTGGTTGAACATATATTAGGATGAAAGTTAGACTCCCAAAATAAGAATATTCAATCCTATTAGTATTAGTCGCCCGAAATAGGAATCCTCAATCTTATTAGTATTAATTACTTTGGATCCTATTGATGTTTTGATGAGGCTTAGTCTGGCTATAGCTCAATCCAATTTGAGAGAGATTTTGCGGTTTCCATCGTCTAGGCCCTTATTGTATGGTTACTATCAGATATGTGTTACTATGGTCACGTTCAACTATAATAGTTACAGTTGTTCTTCCCGCTTGCCTTTTTCTGAATTTAAAAAAATTAAAAAAAAAAAGAAAGAAAAGAAAAGAAGAAGTAATGCTAGAGAACATAATACTTTATTTTAGAAGTACGACTTTTGTCTCTTTTTTATCTCAAAAGTCATAGTTGGAGCATTACTCCAATACACAACTATCAGTGGAGACTTTTGTAACCAGTGTTTATTCCTTGTCGACAAATCCAGCTCGATTCTTGGCAATGCTTCCCTTGCAACAACCATTCAACGGTGGTGGTTGTTTTTACTGCATGAGGCTTCTAACGAAACCCTTTTGCCTTTGTACACCGTTGCGGCCCCTAGAGAGGCTCAGATCATTTTTGGTTCCATTGTCTACTGTTTGTTTCCATTACTTCTTTGTATTGCCTTTTTCGTTTGGGTGTTATTATTGGGGAGCCCTACCAACAATATTTCTTTTAACACATAAATAGAAGTTCAATAGGCAAACTAGAATAATGCTAAAAGGAAAACTCGTGTCTCTCTTGTGTCTTTCAAGAATTGATGTAACTCTTAAAATTACCATTTGATTTATGATAAATTACTATTAGATTTTGATTCAATGACAATTATAAAAGCCACATTAGTTTAAAAAGAACACAAGAAAGACACAATGGTGGTGATATTTAACATGAATGTCGTAGGAGAACAAAAGGCTGCAAACACAATGAAAAAAAAAAAAAAAAAACATTAAGCCAAACAAAAGAACACTCAAAAATTTCTCTTCAGATTCTAATGTACGTATTCCCAAGCTGATCTTCCTTGTCGACTTTTTTCTACTTTGTGTGCAATGCCGGCAAAGTAAGAGAGCATATATATTCAACTGGCCCAATTCATTTGATCGCACTGGACGTACGTAATAAATTCCTTGCTTGTTTGTAAAATGTGAAGCTCCATACCAATGCGCAAACTAATAATCAAGTGTTTTTGCTTTTTGTACGTACAATTTGTATATCTTCTTCAACTGCTGTACAGTTTGACTGAACTTTCTAACATTTCACGGTTGTTGCCTGTTATTTCTTTCACCGTTGCTCCATTCTTGTATATCCTGAAGGCCGGAGTGGAGCTCAGACGCTCTGATTTTGCCAAGTACGGGTGGTCTTCGATCTCAACCTGGATTTTTTCACAAATTCACCAATCAGTTCATTCTCTCATATATATATATATATAAAATAATCAAGATTTGGCTGCACCAAGATTTAGTGCAGCCAAATCTTGGTTAATTCGCTCTTTACTATCAGTTTAAACTTTTGAAATAAGTAATAATTTAATACAATACAAAGCAAAGATTTTCAGCTCAAATCTTGTTTCTATTATTCACAAGGCCCACAGGTGAAGAAAATGTTAGAATAAGAGTATAGGTGGTGATTTAACAATCACGTCCCCGTCTTGACTAGCATCTGTATCCATCTTGTGCGATTCGACAGTTAGACCACATCGAAAGTTTCAAGATATACCAACAGCATTCTCGCAAATTTTCCTTTTCTTTCCTCCTTACATATTAAGAGTGGAAAATATCTCATTTGTAATCTGGCCTTTTCCCGTTTTACAACTTTGAATTAAAAAAAAAAGGTTCAGGTACAAACCTTGAGGAAGCTAATAGATAGGAATCTCTTGCAAACTTGCTCCAGGACTTGCAACTCATGCTTGTGGTTCGTTTTCTTACAAAAGAGCACCACGGCCATCCCTGTCATTTTGGCAACAAATCCATTTTTTAATTAATTAGATTCCAAAACCAAATAAAAATAGTGACGTGGCAAATAAATAAACAAAATAAGATTATTTACCGGGCGAGGTTACAAAGTGTCTGAAACGTTCATTACTGTTGATGAAAATCAAATTCGACCCAAACTTTAGGTCCCTAGTGTCTTCACCACGTTGCTTCTTAAGCTGGACTTGGGCTTCAAACAAAGCCCGGCCCACCTCCTCATCACCAGGACTCTCTCTTATCAACATCTCGTAGTCTTGGACCGAAGCTTCCCACCTTTCCAACTAATTTCACAAAAACAAAAAGAAAAAAAAAATCATACTCAGAAAACAATTTTTTAACACGACTTACGAATTGAAAACGAAATCAATGTAAAATTGGCAATTGAAGGTTGTGTTATATGTTTAATTAAATTGATTAAATTAGAGTTGACCTAATACAGGGACGGAACCACCTCTTGGGGCTTGGCTCCCAAGCCATAGAGTGGTCCCCAATTTTTTTTTTTTTTTTTTTGTAATTTTGCCCACCCAAACAAAACGTTCTTGTTCCACCCCTGTTTGTATAGACTTATGCTTAAGTTTCAACGCACAAAAGTAGGGCCGATATTTTTTACATAATCTCACGCCGACACAGTCACACAAACTCAAGATAAAAATATCGCTTTAAAGCGGAGGAGTTTAACGTGTTTGATTAAATTGGTCATATTAAAATTGATTTATATATTCTTATACTTATGTCTAGACACGCAAATGCCTATGAAACAACAGCATTAACGGTCTTTAAACGAGAATTATAAATAATTCACCTTGGAATTGCAATCTGCCCGTCGTAGCCTGGCCTTGCTGTAAGAAGGCCGAACAATAAGAGCAGCGGTGCAATCCTCAACGGCTTTCTCAAACTGACCGAGCTTGGACCGACAGGCTGCCCGGTTGCACAACAAAACCGAGTTGTACGGATCATTTTCTAGTCCCTCGCTGTATACCACACACGCTTCTGAGAATTTTGATGCCTTAAACAGCAAGTTACCACTCAATCTAGCTGACGTCACTGCTCTGCTTTTCCTCACAACGTTCTTCACCTCCTCGTTGCTCGGATCAAGCCTAGCCGCAAGCTGAGATGCTGCCACCGCATCCTCAAACCTGTCAAAAACATAAAAATTAATACTAAAACGGTTTAATTAGTAGTAATGATTAGTGGGTCAATTAGTGTAATTAACAAACTAACCTGCCAGCTGCCAAGAAAACCCGTGCCTTAATCATCATAATGCAAGCACCAACAGGGCGGCCGAATAACTCATTGCTCAAGTTGGGTGCCTTCTGGTAGGTGGCATAGGCTTCTTCATGTCTGTGGAGATTCAGCAAGGCCTCGGCTTGTAGAGCGTAGACCTTCATGTATATATTACTATAATCAGAATTATATAATTAATTAACAACAAAAACATAATCAAGGGAACCAATATTAACACTAACCTGTGGTGCTGAGTCAGCACCGTAGGCTATTGCAACCTGGGTGTCCTTTAGCAAACTGTCCCACTCTTTCATCTTACGAGCCATGTTGCAGCTGCTGAGGTGTTTCTGCAGAGCCTGAGCTTGGGCTATGTCTTCTGCGTCTGCATAAGCGCCTGAGTGTTTGTAGTGATATATTGCCTTCTCTGCTTCTCCCACTCTGCATAAAACATTACATTCTCTTTTAAATCCATATATATTATAAATTATAAATTAGAATATTTAATTATGTTTTTGGCTCCATTGAATACCTGATATAGAGTTTAGCGAGACGATGGTGAGCTCTGTGATATGAAGGCTCAATCCGAATAGCTTCTCTGCATTCAAAAATGGCCTCAACGAGCCGGCCAAGACCCATCAAAGCGGCACTCTTGTTGCTGTGATAGCTGGATTTGTTTGAATCAAGAGCTATGGCTCGATCATATAAGGCTAAGGCCTCATCAAATCTCCCCTGCTTAAACGCCTCATTACCCAAACACTTAAACTTCTCAGGATCTAATTTATTCACCACGCCTTGAAACTGTCTGAATTCGTCGCTATTTTTCCTCACAATGTTGCCCATAATGGCGCCGTTGCCGCGAATTTTCCCAAACCCGTTTCTGGGGTTCGGCATAAGGCTTTTCCCTGTCTGCTTCAAGTTACCCATGTGGCCTATAAGCATTATATTGCTTGAAAGCTCTGTAGATTTTCTCGCCGGCTCTCTCTTCGGCTTTCTCTCGTCGCCGGAGTCCATTTGGCCTGAATTGGTGGAGGACGACGAGGTCGAGCTTCTTCTGTGGGAAGTTGAAGGATTGCTTGAATTGGAAACTATGCAAGCAGAGTCTCCAGAGGCGCTGCTTCTTGGCGGCCTCTTGAAAATATCAGTGGTTGGTGCCTTCTTTACATCGTTGCTACCATCTGACGGTAGTGAATGGACGGAGGTTTTTCTCGGCCAGTAGCTCCGACGGTGGAAGATTCCTCCCATAAAACCACAACCAATTTCACCATCCACCCTGCATTGCGCCATTTCTGCCATCACTCTCTCTTAATTAAAGTATGTGATGCCTGATTTATATTCGAATGAACAACCAATAACTTTGATAACCACAAACGAGGAATCAAAATCGCGTTAAAATCATATTAATTTAACGTACAAAAAAAAAAAATCAATAAAGAATGGCTAAGCAAAATAGAGATTGAAGGAATCTGAAAAGAATGATAAAAGATAGAAAATAATCAAAGAAGGCTTGAACGTGAAGGACTCTATACTCTGAATAATGCCAATATATATAACCTCGCAGCCTCATAGAGTGGCTTCCAAGAAACCAACTTTATAACTTTTGGATTTTTGAGAGGGAGACGAGGGTATAATAAGGATCACATGATTCATAACATTAAGATCCGTTTGGGTTTGTAATTTCAATATAAGAAAAATGCAATTTAAAAATAATTATTATAAAATGTACCATTTAAAAACATGGTGTTTAGTAAAATCACAATTTACCCTTTAAAATTATAGTTCCGTGCGTTTTTAAAACACATTTATTGCCTATAATTTGAAAATACAAATTTTTCTACGTTTTTAAATCATAATTTTTTTTTAAATGCACTTTCAAATTATTCATTTTTTGCGGCTTGATTTAACATCGCACTTTTAAAAGCGAAAAGCGAAAAAAAAAAAAGAAAAAAAAAAAAAAAAAGAATGGCGAATGATATGGCTCCGTTTAGCAATCAACCCAAATTTTTTTCCAAAAAGTTAACCCAGAGCATAATTATTTTTACTTTTCCTTAAAAAATTTAA
Source organism: Corylus avellana (assembly GCF_965113065.1). Taxonomy (NCBI): domain Eukaryota; kingdom Viridiplantae; phylum Streptophyta; class Magnoliopsida; order Fagales; family Betulaceae; genus Corylus; species Corylus avellana. The sequence goes on from NC_142498.1 coordinate 17,852,678, forward strand.
AATCACTTTTATTTTCTATCATATCAATAACATTTTATTACTGTTAAAAAAAAAATCACCGCACAATCCTTTACCAACCGTCTGATTTGTAAATCTATTTCCCAAAACAGCAGAAACTCATACATTGCTCAGTCTTTTCACCCAAAAAGCAAAAATAATTGATGAGCAAGTTTTATTTATAAGAGTTGACATTAGGTGAATCAATTGAAAAGGCAAAAGGAAATTGAAGCCAATCAGGAGCAGTAAAACATGGGCAATAAGAAACTACTGTTTGGCCTGGACCTGGACCCCATGAAACAACTGAGTCAATGAACCCAGCTGTCCATATTATCATGCATTTCCCTCATCCTCTGCCTACTCTGCTCTGTTTCTTATTGGGTAGGTACCAAGCACAGTTCTTTTATTTATTCTCTGCACGAAATCCATTGGGAGTGGGTATTGGGAATTAAGCAGTGTTTTTTGTTGTCGTTTGTGGATTCGTTTGTAGTTTTGTGGATTTTGTGCGACAGATACGATGTTCTTGGACCATTGATGATGCAGAGGAGTTTGAAACAGTTGGTAGACTACTTGTCTATGGTTCTGCCTACATCATGTCTGGTTCACTGTTAGTCGGTGCCGGCTTTTTTAACACTCGACAACAAACTCAATTTTCAGACAATCCCACCTGCGGCCGGCCGGCACCACACAAATCTTATACCCTCCAATTATTATTATTATTATTAGAATGCTTTGATAACATGTTGAAATGCTATGATACCATGTTAGAATGCTCTGATATTATGATAGAATAATAAAGAGATAAAAGTGGAAGAATAATAGGGAAACTGGAAGCACACAATGAACTATATTGTATTGATATTCTTATTCTAATAATGATAATGAATACAGAGACCTTTATGTATAGAGAGACAAAAAACCTAATAAATTAAGGAAAAGTAAAGTGGTAAACCTAGTAAACTAAAGAAAGGTAAACCTAATAGACTAATAGTACCTAAGGAAATAAATAACAAGTAAATAACCATAACATAATATTCTTAACAATTATTATTATTATTTTTTCTGAAAATTAAACATTCTCCTATTTAATGTCCGCCCTAATTAATTAATTAATTATATTGTGTTCTCTCTTGCCCTACAAAGAATTAGTTGAAAGATCATGTCATACCAACTATGAGAAATTTCATACCCTCGACCTATGCCTATCTTCAACGTGAGAGCGAAAAGTATTACACATGTATCTTTTATTCATTTTTTTTGGTTTATTAGTGAATTTGTAGAACAGTGAATTTGTCAATCTCTTGTAGAGAAATAAACAAGAAATAAGTAAAATATGAAAAACAAACATTTCTCTTTTGACAACAAGGTGCTCGAGGGTAAGAGAGTGATGGGTGGGGATCTAATGACAATGAGGTGTTGTTTGGTCCTTTCAGACCATTCTCAGTTTCTGTTTATATCCATATATCTTTGTTGCATTTTTCATTTGAGTTTTGTTGTTAGGGTGTTCACCCTGTTGTTGTTGTTTGATCCCATATAACCATTTTCCTTTATTTATTAAAAAAAATAAAAAAATAAAAAAAATAAAAAACAAAAAATAAAAAACTAGTAGATATTATATTTTAATTTAATGATAATTTTATAAGTCACATTAATTTTGAAAGGACATGAGAAAATTTTTAGCATTAGTAAACTGATATACGACTATCATCCACTTAATAATATGATAATAAAAATTAGTCATTGAATTAACTATTAAATAGCATTAGTAATGTTTAAAACCATTCAAAAGGTGCATGAATTGGAACATCCAATCGTGAGTCTTAGAAAATTGAAATTTCCCGGTTGGTGGCAATATATATATATAAAAAAATAAAAAGAAGAAGAAGAAAGAAAGGGAATGATGAAACCGCGTTGAACAATGTGATTCTCATTCCTTTTGAGGAACAAAGTTTACTTGCCGACGAAAAAGAAAAGCCTCTCTCATTCTCTTATCCTGTTTGGAGTTGTGAGGAGAAAGATAGGAATAGGGGCGGGCTGAGAGTTGGAAATCACCTCAAATCCCTGCACAATCTAAAACCTAAAAAGTAGTCAAAGTTTACGACTTGCAGAAAGACAACGCATGTATGTTCCTCATTTTGTTTGTCTGAAAAAAACAAATTTGCAAAACGGTGGCAGATTGATACCGTTTTAGGCCTCTTAATTAACCAAGAGTTTACATTTGAATTCGGGATCCAAATCTATTTCAAGCAGAAAGTTATGTGCCTGGACAGAAATAAATTGATTGGGATAGTACTTGTAATTTTTGACATGACTCGTGAACTCGACACAAATCTAACATGAAATTAGTAAAATTAGGATTGAAGGGTCTAGCCTTATTTAATTAAATGGATTATATTCGGGTTGACCTATATAATCTTATACTCATAGCCAATATGAGATAGTTAGGACTGACAATTTTTATAAGACTTGTGACGTTGACACAAACCCGACACGAAATTAGTAAATTATAATTGAGGGATCAGGTTACTCTTATGCCTATGATTGAACACGATCTAAACTCGACACGCGAACACAAATTGCTACATCTACTTAGAATCAAGTATCTAAATCAAATATGTAAGTTCTTGTTGGCATAATTCGGTAATCAAAATGGTGACCAAAAGTGCTAAGATTCTTCATCCATGCAAGTACTGTTTGGACGTGAAGAAGTGCTGTTCTGACGCTCGAAGAATTCTATTTTTCTCGAGGGCCTCATCTGCACCCCGTTCGAACGAGATCGATAAACAAGAATTCCAGAGAGCCTCGTCTGCAATCTCGTCTGTATCTCATTCGGACACGCTGCACCAAGAAAGAAAGAAAGCGATGCGTTCCTCGAGTTTGCCTTAGGCCTGTCCAAACGGCCATGTGTTAAAAACACATTCTTGCCGTGTTTTTTATCCTCGTTCGGACGAACTCATTTATCATCCGGACACCGCGTACCTGTAACAATTTTAAATTATCTCAAACTGTGTTCTAGATCTAGGGATTGTGGGGCTATTATAAATACATCTCTATAGGAAGAGATATACGAATTTTAGAACCCTAGAGTTCGTGAGAGGCTATGCTTGAGTGATCAATTGTTGTGAGCCTTATTATTCCTCGTAGATGATTTTGTGTTAGTTTCTATTTGCTTAATTGAAGTCTATTGGAAGGGTCCGGTAAAGGAAAATCATGTTGAAGAAGAATGTGAGCGAGGAGACGAGTTGAATGCTTGTCAATCTTACAGAGTCAAGGTCTTGCAAAGAGTTGTGAGTGTTCCTAGTGTTTGTAATCTTTTGATAGTAATTTTTTGGGTTTGGCTGTCCTGAATAGGTTTTACTTTTAAAGCGTTTTCTAAAAGGTTTCCTCTTTGTCACCAAAATATTTGTGTCTGCGTGATTTACTGCTTGATATATTTTGGTGATTAAATTGTTTATTGCTTTATATTATTAATTCCGCATAAATTATGATAAACAAGTATTTTGGAGTCTTTTTCAAAATAAAAAAAAGTCATTAGTTCATTCCATTAATCCAATTAGTTAAACAAATTAAGCAAACAAGTTGAAGAGAGATATATAGACAGGTAGGCAGAGGCGGCAGATAAAGGTTGGGAAGCATGCATATCCTTGAGATACGATTGTTGACCACAATCATAGATGCTTTCTCTACTGCACTATCTAGCTATATAGAAATGCACGTGGATGATGCTGACCAAATCAAGCAAGGGCCACCTGAGACATGTTTAAATCACAACCAGATCAAGCACTACTCATAATTTATGCAATAATTATAATATCTCCCATAACATTTTATTATATATTAGCAGTATATTCTCTTTTTTCTTGTAAATTTTTGTTAAAGAAGCTTCATATCTACGTTGTGATGTTGAAAAAGGAGGCTTGAGATGCAAGGCTAGCTGAAAGTACTGAGGCACCTGATGAAATTGTGTGGGCAAAGGCTTAATTGGGACCTGGAGGCTCAAGAAGAAAAGAAAAGAAAAGTTGTAGATATGTATATATATATATATTACGTGTGGGATGCGGAAAGGGTAATTAAGAACACGTGCATTTTACGTAAAGGAAACACAAGTAATCACTTGATCCAAAGCCCATGAAAGCTGCCAAAGCTTCAGCTTTACGCTTCGGTCGGGTCTCATTGGGATCATCCTCATTCCTCGGCAAGACATTCTTAATAATTCCTCCATGTAATGAACATCATATGTCATGCAAAAATCAGCCATGAAAATTAAACAAACATATATATATATATATATATATATATATATATATATATATATATATAATTGTCACAAGATTATAATTGTCACATGGAACATAGGTTACAAATCAAGCCTTATCTCATCGGGGTCTTCAAAACCGAACAACCAGGAGAACCAGGTGGAGTGTCCATGTTCTTCAATATTTTTCCATATTCTTAACATTTTTAAGAATCTTTCAGCTGCGGCCGCTTTCGTAAAATGTCACAAAAAATAAAGGAGAAGTGGGCCTTGCGCAAAGGAAGAATGTCCATGACGGTCGTTTGGGCCAAGGCCACTTTTGGTTTAGGGAACACAACAGCTTGCCTACTCCTAAACCAGGCAACAATATCTTCGTTTCAAATAAAATGAAAAATATTTATTTTATGGTTAAGATTTAAAGTTAATGTATTAAATATTGTACATGATTTCACATTATTTATTTTTTTTTTAAAAAAAAAAAAACGTATCAACGGCATTAACTTCATATACACTATTAGATACACTAAGGTTAAATGCAAAAAGCCGAATACTAGTTCTAAATTTCTAAACCATTAAATCAACCTTAGAGCCTTTTGGGGTAAATAGATAAAAATAAACATCATGGTGAGGCTTTCTAAGTTTCCATCCAAAACATACCATTGATCAACCACTTCAATTACGGGGCGGCAATTTAGGTTTATGGGTCAACTTCGTGTCATATATTTCGAGCTTTATATAGGCATACAACAATATGTGTCGAACTTAATTAATCCAACCATTTAATTAAACGAATTAAATCCTTCTAGATTTTGAGGGGATCTCTCTCTTAGTGTGCTCCATCTCTTGCAAACCCAACAAGCTAAACTTCAGAGTCCAGAGGCTTTGGGAACATGGCAAGCCCACTATTCCTATTCAAATCAGTTTTAGCGTAAAGCCCAAAAACAAGGCCAATCTTCAGCAGTATCCGTTGTGAAAAAAACGCTGAAGAATTCAGAATTGAATGAACAAAAGTTATTTTCAATGCAAAAGATGGAGGTGCTGAGTTTTTTTATTTATTATTTATTTCCACTATAGTTTTTCTAAAAAATATATATAAGGGAATATTTTTTATTATTTTTTTTATTTTTTTATGACATGTCCACACAAAAGGGGAAAGTGAGATTCGAACTAGTGACCTCCACTTCATTAAGCATGGTTTTATATCCGGGATTCAAACTAGTGACCTCTACTTTATTAAATATGATCCCATATATAAAGGGAATGTTGGGGCGGTTGAGATCATCGATGCAATATAATATAGAAAATGACAATAACTTGTGTATATAACGTTGGGTACACGAGAGCACTAAGTTGTGAAAAGGGTGGGATGCTTTTTTTTATTATTATTTCTAATATTAGATATGGGTTGGTAAGAATATCAATTATATTTAGTGGCGTCATGTTGTACGTTGTTTGGAGACCCACCACAATTGGTTTCAATTGCTATTTATTTTCTCCAATATATATATATATATATATGTCAATTTGTGCATTATAACTATTTTTTCTTTTGCCGAAATGCATGTGATAAATAATAACACCCTATTAGTTTTTGAAGTGAAAATTGAGTCATTTCGTTTGAATTTTAAAACTAAATGGGCTATAAACAAATATGGAGATGACATCTAGCATTATTCGTGTAAGTTTTGGAGAACGGTGAGAGATACAAGAGACGTCTAACATTACTTAATATATAATACGACAATAGACAAAAGAGAATATGAGTTTATTCTGGGATGTGGAAAAGAAGCACATGATTCCAAGGAAATATGGGAGTAAGAAACTGCAGCCAAAGTGAAAGGATTATTTATATGTGGGATTTGCTAGAAAACGACGAGGGATTGAGGGATTACATCTTATGTAGTGTACATAAAGATTACGTATTCGAATCTCTCTTCCATAATTAGGATAAGTGTTATAAAATATATGTAGCTCGACCAGTCAGCAACTAAAACCCCTTGTCTCCCAGCAAGCCCTAATTCACTTCACACACACACATATATATATATATATATATATATATATATATGAAGGATGGGGGATTAAAAAAAATATTTATTTATTTATATGAAGGATGGGATTGAAAGACACCAATTAAAACGGTACAAGTATGGGTGACCGTGTTATATAGTTTATTTTTAATAAATATTTTATATTAGGTATGGAAGACGCGTGAGAAAGTTCTATTCGGATCTTTTGGGCTCTTGATTCGCCGATCTCGCTTAGTAGGGCAGACCAATAGCCATTAATTCAAGATAATCAAATAAATAAATAAAACAAACTACCCATGACAAGACCACAACCACCATGGTCCATATATACGTTGTTGGCCGGATTTGATATTACTAATTTAGTTAGATTAACTGATATAATTAAGGATGATTTTAAAAACAAAGAGACCATATATATCAATTGTTTAATTATTTCCATATATATATGGCTGGCTTGAATAATCATCAAAGTTATTTTCTATAATCCATTGAAAAAAAGAGTGAATTAAAATGGAAAATAGAAGCATTTTGAAGATAATGTAGCTATTGCAATGTAACATATGTACAACCATCTAATAATTAAGCACGTACTTTAGTCTTTTGTCTCAAAACATTTCTTCAAACACATTATCTTAATAATTAGAGAAAAACTATTTAGTTAATTGTTATACGGCCGTTATACAATTGAGAAGTTTGGAATAGACATAGTAATAAAAATTAGCCATTGATTTTTCTGTTTAACAAATTCTTGTTGCTCTAAATGCTGATTTTCATTGTCATATGCCAATATGCCATCCTAGTTATATGGTAGTATGCTAATAATTACTAGCTCTCATGTTAGATTGTTAAAGTAATAGTGAGAATAATGGTTAAATAATTGATTTTTGTCTGCTTTATTAATTTAAATTTAAGAGTAAGTAGTAACTTAACAAGAAGTTAGTAATTTGATTAAAAAAATTAAAACTCTTAATAACTACTAATTAATATTTTCAATATTAAGAGAGGATGAGACTTCTAATTAATTTGTAAGTCTCATTCTCGTTCCAAACAAAAATATTTTAGTGTAATGTTATTTAGTATACTATTATACCTTAATTATACAATTTAATGATATGGTAATAAAAATCAACCATTAAATTAGTAAACAAAAAAAAAAAACTGATTTTTATATATTGTCACATTATCCTAAATGTATGGCAGTTTTATAGTAATATACCAGATAGTATTACTCAATATTCTAACTCTACTAATGGATTCTGCACTTGCAAGTTGCAAACAACCATTCTTCCTTCCCTTAATCGTTTTTCTACTACTATTATTATTATTATTATTATTATTATTATTATTATTATTATTATTGTCGTTGTTGTTGTTTTCTTGGATGAAAGGGAGAGGGACCATGAGTTGATATGTAGTGCCAATTTTAGGACCCAAATTTCCTAATTGTAAGCTGACCACCAGACATTAAAATAATGAGTAACATCACACCGGAACATTTGTTATCATAACAATTTACAAGAAGGAATTTGAAAATGAAGAAAAAGAAAAAGAAAAAGAGAGATGGATGATACTAATTCAATATTAGATTTGAAAAAGAGATAGATGAGAAATGGAGAAACTAATATGCATGCCTAGCTCTAACTTAGGGTTAAATACTCTTTTGGTACTTAGGTTTTAATGTCTTTAATTTTTTTGTTTCACCTAGGTTTCATTTTGTATCATAAATAATACCTAAGTTTTGGCTAAATATTGAAATGGTATCTCGGTTCATCTTCCGTTAATAAAACTAACAGATTTTCATCATTTTTTGCAATTAGGGGTGGCTTCGGCTACCCCTAATTACATTTTGAGGTGAGAAATCTGTTAGTTTTATTAACGAAATATAGACGGAGGTATCATTTCCGTATTTAGTCATAACTTAAATATCATCTATAATACAAAATGAAACACAAGTGAAAAAAAAAATAAAGGCGTTAAAACGCAAATACCAAAAAAAAAAAAAAAAAAAATGAAAGCATAGCAGTTCTGTAACCTATAACATGTACACTAGCTATATATAGTAGCTACCTTATGAAAAGTAATTAATTTAGAGTTTAATAGAATATTAATTAATATACCAACCTTGTATTTTTCATATACCAAGTGCGTAAAATCTGTTATCAACCGATATGATCATATATATTTTATTTAGTTTTAGTGCGCACTTAAGATTCTTAATTCTTTCTCATATTAACAGTCGCTGATGTGTTTTGTTAATTAACCTCATGTTCTTCCCAATTTAGCTCTACTTAGCTAGCTACCTAGCCCACCTTCTCTTACTTTATTAATTATATATACTATATATATATATATATATATATTTTTTTTTTTTCCTTTTCCGAATAATTATTTTTTTGTTTTTGTTTTTGTTATTTAGTTATATATATATTGGCCTAGTATTTGCAAACTTAAATCTCCCATCGATCCTTTTCTCCCTTTCACACTCATAACATATTAGCCGACCCTATCTCTCACTCTCTCTCTCTCTCTTTCATTCACTTTGAGTTTGACCCGTTGCCAGCCACCGGCAGCTATTTTCTCTCTACTCGAATGGCTACCCCACCCTGCACTCTCTCTATGAGGATCCTCTAAATGTTGAGCCCTCTTTTTCTGAGCAGAAAGGTTAAATAACCTTTCATAATTTTTCTCTCTCTTTCTCCTTTCCTACTCTGAAACCCTAGTTCACAACATATAGGAAAAGAAAGCTACAAAAAAGAAAAAGAAAAGCAACAGATCTCTCCAAACCCTTCTCCCCTTCATCTCCAAATGATCATCACTAAGATCTCCATGCATATTCTCTCTTCTTTTTATACCAACTGAAAGACAAGTAAAGGATTTGCTTCCATTTCAGATCCACCCTTGAAAGATATCGTAAAGCTGCTAGCTCTACATTAATTTCCAGGTTCCTTTTTTCTTTTCCCTTTTCTTTCAGTCGTTTATTTAATTTTCAAGCTATGGATTCTGGTGGTAGTGGAAGTATGCAATCTTCTAGCGGTGGTGAAGAAGAATATGACTCATCTGCCCCGCCCTTCTTCAATAATCCTCCTCCTACCCACTTCGGCTCCATCTCATCAAATCCACGCCCTTCATTTTTCTATCAACACCAGCCCAATTTGTTTGATCTTTCACCTAATTATCTCCACGTTCTCTCTCAAACCCAACCAAATCATTCAAGTCCCAATTCCGCCGACCTTGCCTCGTTGAACAAATTATCTACCTCCAGCTCGGCGGCTCCTCCGGAGCCTAACCACGGCTCGATGCTGCACAATGGTGCACGAGCCGCAACGCAACGCAACTCCAAGAAGCGGACTAGAGCTACAAGGCGAGCACCCACCACCGTTCTCACCACCGACACCACGAATTTCAGGGCAATGGTGCAAGAATTCACTGGGATTCCCTCGCCGCCTTTCTCCGGCGGCTCGCCCTACTCCCGCCGGCTCGATCTATTCGGCAGCGGCTCGAGCTTCCGGTCCTCCGGTCATTTGGAAGCGTTGGGGGGAGGATCATCATCAGCTCTTTACCCTTTACGTCCTTCACCTCAAAAGGTACTCCAGCCGCCATCGCCGTTTCTCATGTCTTCCTCTTCTTCTTCTTCTTCCTCATTGTTGAACAACGCCATGGTTGATGCTACAAATGTTGGTAATTCGACAACCTTAAATAACTACCACCAACTGCCGTCTAATCTTGGCCTTCCCCGGCAGCCTCAAAACATGCTAAACATGCAAAACCAAATTCTCACATTCCAGTCGTCGTCGTCGTCGTCTCTTCCGCAGCCGAGTATTCCCGGCGGATTTGGTGCGCCGTCGCCTGGAAGTTTAGCCTTGCCATCCCTTGAGGAATTAGGTATGAGCCACGGACATGCCAATCTGAACCTCGGTGGAGGAGGGCTACCAATTAATCACGGAGCTGGATCCAATGGTGGAAGATCGAGCCAAGAGCATTTGAGGCCGTTGGATGGGAATTACGGCAATTCGCCGCGGGTCGGTGGCTGTAAGTTGAATTATTCGGCATCTTCATCAACGGATTTTAACGTCCACGACAAGTCTTTGGAGAATGTGTCTGGTAGTAGGGGTGACGGTACCGTTGATTCATGGCTTTGTCATTCAGGTTAAATTGATCAAATGATCGAAACTATAACACGTGTACGTACCACACGAATCGCCGTGTTTAAGTACATTATGATGAAGAGGGTTTTGCCGCAGCCATACAACACAGCGGCGGCCGGCAGCGCCGGTGGTGGTGGTGGTGAAGATGATGAATATCTTAGCTTCTTATATTAATTAATTAGTGATCACCACGCCTTAGCCACTTTTCGGCATCAATGTTAATCTGTTTTTATATATATATATGTTTCTTTTCATCTTTTTTCATATTAAACAACTATGAACAAGTAATTAGTCAAAAATGTGAGGCGTCATGCATATTATTTTAATTATATCGTGATATATTATGCTCTTTTATTGATCCGTAATTGAGATTAGACATATCCCATAGGGAGATTAATCAGAAAACTCTTTAGTTTTCCTTAATTTTCAATCGATTTTCTTTACCTTTTGAATGGATTTACATGTTGTAGCAGCTGTAAGATTTCTGAATTAGCAAAGTTTCTTCCTCGTACTTTATGTATGAAAAAGAGAAATGGGCGGGTGATCAGGCCGTGCATTAAAAAGAGTTGATATTTGCAAATCTACGTATCATTATCACACGTACATGTATGTACACTCGAGCTAGCTCCAAGGTCTCTATCCTTTGGGAAAAGAGTTGTGCTAATCAAGATTCAAGCGTGGTCCATGCTCCATATATAATCCATATGCTTTTCTTTCTTCCTCAGCTGCTATAGCTGTTAGTACGGCCCTTGGCTTTCTTTTTAATGGCAAAATCCTAATTAATTAATACTGTTGTGCCCACTCCCTTTTTTTTTTTTTTTTTTTTTTTTGGTGCTAGAACAGAAATCACTAGCCATATGGTTTGTAAAATTTTTGTTTACAATACAAATGTCCTTAATTATTTATAAATAGGCTTTTTTGGGGGGAGGTATATAATTATAGTAATTATCGGGGGAAAATGCAGTTTACTCCTATGAAGTTTCAAGGGTTTTTTAATTTTAACTCTAAAATTCAAAAATTGGTAATTTACTCATCTGAAATTTCAAAAATTGGCAATTTAAACCTTCCGTTACTAATTTTGTTAAATTGGATGGAAATTTTTTTGAAAAAGCCTAAGAGTAATGATGTAATTTCATAGATTTTCGTCCATTTAGACAGAAAAATTAAACGGAGAATTTAAATTGTCAATTTTTGAAACTTCAGGGAGTAGATTGTCAATTTTTGAACTTTAGGGTTAAAATTGAAAAACTCCTAAAACTTCAAGAGCAGTAAACTACATTTTTCCCTATTGTCTTATATCGTTTTTAACTGCTAAGTTGGACAGAATTAATTATTTAGCGTCTATTTTCTATTTCCATGGTATATAACTAAAAGCCCTAGCTAGGAGATCTTGTGTGCTACAAGCCTACACGTACGATATCTTCCATAATACATATCGTTTATTTTGATTTACAAGTACTATGGAAGATAAGTGGAGCGATTTGTGGCCACAATAGGAGAATCCCTACCTGCCGCAATCATAACATACAAGTTGATTGATTTCTAGTACTACAACATTATTACAAAATGACGCAATAATTAATCAAAATTTAATTTAATTATTTAGTGATTAATAAAGTAAATATCACTTAACCGTATGTATTAGTTTGAAAAGAAATTGTAGTTTTAGCAACCATTTTAATTCTGTACTGAACAGATTAATTGAACTCTTAATTATTTTCTATTTTTTTATATTTTCCATTTGAGATTTTAAAATATTTAACCACCCCACTATAGACCTTTTTTTTTTTTTTTTTTTAAGAAAAACTCATTTTCTTTTATTATTCAGAAACTTTCTCAGCAAGTACAGACTCCTGAATACACTGGGGAAAACCCTTAATCCAAAGCTCTTCGTCTGTTAAGACTAAAACATGTTTAGCTAAGAGGTGTGCAGTTACATTAGCTTGCCGGGTAACATGATTCACCCTCCACCCCACTATAGACCTGCCCAGGCGAGACTCTCTCTCTCTCTCTCTCTCTATATATATATATATATATATATATATATATTCAGCTTGAGACAAGAATATCATTTTCCTTCAAAGATTAAAAAAAAAAAAACCTGCAATATTGTATAGAGACTAAAAGACAATACAAAGATTCAATCCGCACAAGATCATTGAATACCATTAGCGGTAAGATTGTGATCCACACATGCAAATTATTCACTTTCTAGATAAAGAATATAATTCCTTCCTTGAAAGTTATATATATATATATATATATATATATACAGTTTATTCGGTGCTAGGCATTGGTTGATCAACAGAGGCTTTCCAAAATAAGTGTACGGATTAATCATACAATTAATAATTAATAAAATAGCAGGCTGGACTAACTAAAAGTCGATGGAAATTGTTTTTATTTTTATAAATAAATATTGAATGGGGAGAGAGGTCACTTTGTGTTACTAATTGTTACAATTAAATTAATAATTTCATTAAGCATGAGAATTAATTAGGTAAATGATATTAAAAGGAAAGGAAAGAAATATTAATTAATTAATTATATAAATAATATATCCAAGAAGAAACATGATGATGAGGAGGAGGACATATTATTATCCATCGGATTTTGAGGGATGATGACACATTGAGAGGATGTGGTGACATGTGAATACCCTCTTTCTCCTTCGGAATATCGTGGTGGCCCCATGCCAGAGAATAATCTGGTTTTTTGCAATGATGAATCCTTTCTATCTCTATCTTCTTCCCTCATTCGCTTGTCCTCGACCTCATGTGCGGACATCAAAAACACTGGTCTCAAAAAGGGAATGATCTGAGGCTAAAACTGGCAACTTCATATGCCAGTTCTAACTAGCATCGGCATCGGCATCGGCATCCAGGGCATGCATGTATGCGAATGCCTGAGCAAATTATATTATAATATTATACATACATGATACATCCATTCATATATATTTTTCGGCCATCGGTACTCTAATAATAATTATTACTCTCTATTTTTTTAATTCTACTTATTCGATTACTGTTGAGTTGATTGCCTTTTTTTCTTCCCACTTTTACTATTTCTTTATTTTCGTCGTTTTAAATGATTTAGTTTACGTAAGCGATGATGAAAGTATATGGCATGCTGACGCAACTGGGTCTTCCAAGACTCGAACCAGATCCCCCGTGAATCGGCTTTCTTTTCATTTTTTCTAAAATTTATCAAATCAGAATTATTTTTTTTCTTCTTTATTTAATTACACTTTACAATGTAAGTTCTTAACGTACTCTCACCTTTTTTACAAAACATTTTGCTTTAAAATAATAAATATAGAAGATAAAGTGATACTTAATACAGTGAATAACATTGTGACTTACCTAAATGCTTGGTTTACATTTACGCCTTTTTTCTTCTATTGATTTTGTATCTTTTTTCGTTTTTTATAAGAAAAGCAATTCATGTTCATGTGTCAGGTTCAGATCATGTCAAGACATGAATATAAGATATACTAAATCAATCATAACTCAACCCATTTAATTAAAACAGGTTTAACTATTCAACTCTAACCTTCTAATTCTGTATTGGATTCAGGTCGGATTTGAATTTTGTCAAGGTATAAGTATAAGATTATATAGGTTAACTCTAACCCTACCCATTTAATTAAGCAAGTTAAACTCCTCAACCCTAATCTAATTTTGTGTTGGGTTCATCTCGAGTTCCAAGATCGTGTGAAAAATTGTCTGTCATAATTTTTCATATCCTATTTTAGACTTTATTTCATTTTTCTACTTTTGTAATTAATTTTTTTTTTCATTTCATTAGAATTCAATTACACTTAACCGCATTTTATTCTGTTGAATCAATCGGCATAATCAATGTAAAAAAAATTAGTTACGAAATTAAATCATTTCATATTAATAGCCTGTGTACTTGCTCGTGTGAGAGCTAGATTTGCCTCAGTTCAAGGGAATAAGCAAAAAGTGATTCATAGCAACTTATTACAGCCGTGTGTACAGAGTTTGGACCTTAAGCAATTAATTAAGAGGCCATGCCTAATAAATGGGTTGCTTTATTTAAAGTCTCTATCCTATTGATGAAGTTAGGCAATTCCATTGGAGAAGCTATTACCTTGGGAAGATCCCCCAAAGCCACATGTGGAAAATTTTATTAATAAAAAAATGTTAGGTATATCAAATCTTTTTATTAAGATATGGGTATCAAAATAATGTGAAGTTTATTTAATATTCATCTCTTAATATAAATTTTATACCACTAGCATTTATATTTATTCATTAGGATAAGCTTTAAGTTAGGTTCTTAAGATATGCTTATAAATTATGATCTTAATGAGAAACCCTAAGCCCCCCTCCAGAGCGCTACCGCCTCAGGGGAGGAGGGTTGCCCGTTGCCTGCATCCCTCCTCCCTTCCTTGCTTCCCGATTTTTGTTTTAGGTTTGTTTCTGTCTTTGATGTTTTCTGTTATGTTGTGCTTGTGTTATCTCTCGGTGGGTACTGTTTTTGGGGGTTTTCACTCAAACTCTCCCCTTCCCTGTTTGTTTGTGTGTGCCGTCAATCTCCTCCGCGCTCGCTTCACTGCTCACCGCTCGCTGTCGGGTCTTTTCACGCGCCCCTCCCACGACAAGCTTTTTGTGCCACCTTCTGCAGCGGTTTCCGGCCAGCTTGCGATCGGCCTCCTCCGGCTGCCGTCACCCGCTTTGAGTGTTTTTCGTATTTATTTTCCTGTTTTTTTGTTTTGTATTTCCTTTGAGTTCCCCTGTATTTAGTTTTATTTGCTGTAATTTCTTTTCATGCATTAATTTTATTGTTCCCTTTATTTTCCTGTATGGTTTTATTTATACTTGTAATAAGGCTTTCTCCTCCTGCTTTGTTGCGCCCGTTTGCTGCCCGATATTACTAGTCCAAACCTTTGGGTTGTAGATGTAAAATTTATCCTGGCTTTCGAGTCGAGGAGGATGAGTATCGGCTTGTGGGTTTTGCTCTCAAGGCCGAGGAATAAGTATCGGCTTGGGGGTTTTGTTCTCAAGGCTGAGGAATAAGCGCTACCTATGCATTAGATGGTGTCTGTTTGATGCAGATCTGAGTTTTCAACCTGATATTTAGTCATAGGTTAGTGGATGCTGTGTTTTAGTTGATTTGATCTGTTGTTGATGACTGTATCTTTAGCTTCGACTATGATTTATTTCAGGGCTTTTTACTCTGTTTGTAAGAACTTTAGGCTCGCAACTTTTATCAATGAATGAGTATGATATGTTTCAAAAAAAAAAAAAAAAAATTATGATCTTAATTACTTGTGGTCATGTGAAAATAGACTTAGCAACATTCACGTATATCATTAAAAGCAAAAACTTAGCAACGTTCAGCATTACAATATCAGTGACACATCTTCTATATGAATCACTTCATCTCCTACATAAAGTGCTAGCTTTGGGAGCATGTGAGCGACTCAATTGGCCTCCTGTCGTACATGGACCCCATTGTTGGAAAGAGTTCAGCAAAATTCCAGTTTCCAACTACTGGGGAAATCGTTTTTGCTTTGATTACACATTGATCAGTGAGATGATCATGATCGATCCCATGCTGGTTTATTTCAGTATAATTTATTGATCGAGTACCAATTGTTGGCTAAGATCATGAGGACTTTTCACAAATTCGATATCAATGCACCTTTTAATATTATGGTCAATATCTCTCTCCCAATCCCTTTTCTATCTTCTCTCTCCTTCTTTGGTGGGTACAAAAATCTCTCCCGAGGCTTTAAAATTCAGAAAGATTTCGTTTCTTAGAGACATGAAGACATTATCTTTGTCTACCTCAGTGGGTGTTGTGTGATTTTCAGGAACCCCACATGTCCCCCACTTCAATTTCCTTTTTGATGAATGAGCTACAAGATAAAATATGTTCATTATCAGCAGCCATTGAGAATGAGATGCCATATATATATGTTTCCTCGTCCAAGGGTTACCCTTATATCTGGAAATTTTTGTACAAGTATACACAGGCTGAGGCTACAGCATGATGACTGATAGATGGTCTTTTCTCCCCTTTGTTTACAAAGTTGTGGGGTTAAATTCCTCCAAAAAAAAAAAACACAGAAAACAAGCTTGCATGGATGGCCTACATTTAAATTATTAGAATATATATATTTGCCAACATTATTCATTCAAGCTTACACCATAACAAATTACAAAAGTAAATTCTCGACATAATTAGGTCTAAATCTATAGACATAATGGATCATACAGTCATACAGATTCAATGACTAAATTTTTAAAAAAGTTTTACTAGAGAAGAATAAGAGACTCTCACTCACTTGATTTGACAGCATTAACTATTTGGAGCGCCCCACCCTCCAAAACATTGAAACAATGTGTCCAAAACACACGTCGGCGTAGAAAACACCCAAAGCTTAAGCTACAACTCGTTCTAGAGTCCCCTCCATAGCCATATATACTTTTAAAAAAGTTTGTTGCTACTTGCCATGGACTTGATTGGACTGAGATTTTACCATTTGTAAAGTTTGAAAAAATAAATAAATAAAAGGGTCAATAAACGATGAGTAAAATGACCAAAAAACCAATAAAAGGTTAGATTTTTTAACAAAAATTTTCGGAGTCAGGGCCCCCGCAGCCCCCGCGGATGTTTCCGTGCTTTTTATTGTTTTGTGAATGCATGCATATACTTTATCATCATATTATGTTTACTTTTTGGTCCGCAAGGAAAAATTACGAGGATTTTTCTGCTCCGACAATTTAGGCGCGAGAATTTGAGAAAACTAATTCTGATTGTGTGTAGGGATTGAAGGAGATAGATGGAAATTAGAGTTTAAAGGGAAGACAAAATTACCAACACTTTTGGTAGAAGGTGGGGATCATAGAGAGAGAGAGAGAGAGAGAGAGAGACAGAGAGACAGAGAGAAGTGCTGAAATCCCTCAAAGCTTCACATGCAGAAGATTGTGAAATTTATTTATCAGTACTCTCACTCTACACAATTTATACATGCAGGAATGTAATAATGATCAAACGATGTTAGGAATTCTATGTATGTGTGGCCAGGAAAAGAAAAGAAAAGAAAAAACTTGGCCCCGTATTTAGGGTTTTTGAAAATTGTAAAAGATTATTTCGTTTGGTTGCATTTAAGTAGAGGGAATTCAGATACCTAAGAGAACGTGGATTCCCTCCAAACCCCATTTTGCTGAGAATATGGATTCTCTCCTATAGACGTGAAAATCCAAATTTTCTTGGCTTTGAAAATATTTTCTTTCTTTTAAATAACTAGAATGCACACATCTCATACGTTTTTATTAATACCGGGCTAAAACTTTCTCATTTGTGCGTTAAACCGCAAAAAAATTGTAATACAAAAGTTAGAGTAAGTAATAATTTTGTTATAATTATTCTTTTTAATGCCATTTTTTGGATTTGATCGATTGTGACTATTTGTAAAATTTGAGAATATAAAGTGTCATTATTTATTCCACCAAAGTTGGAAATAAATGTAAAATCTGTATTTAAGAATGGGTCACCGGCCATTTTATTCCACAACAAATAGAAATGAACATATTGTATTTGGTTATAATGAAAAATAAAGAAAATAAGTCTAATAGTATAACTATTTATATACTGGGAAATGAAAGAAAAACCATTAATTTTTCTATCATTTTTGTTTAATTTTTAAATAATTATGTATCAAACTGCCACTTTTTTTTTTTTTCTTTTTTTTAATTGAAAGAGGGAAAATGACTACAAGGGAGGATCTTTCCCATTTCTGATCTGAATGAAAGAGAGAATAGGTGATCTTGTGAGAATGCTTTCAAAAACAAGATGGGAAGCGGCCCATTTAGCTTGAGCATGCATGTGCCCGAAAGTTGGCATTATGAGATACCTTCAAAGCATTCCAGCTTTGAAAGAGAGCAAAAACTACACTAATATCAGAAATACAGTTAGCAAAATTCCAAGAAGAGCAGAGAGAAGGGTTGTTAATAGTTAACACCACTAGGAGAGCGTCTCTTTCCAAAAAAAGAAAATTACAACCAAAAGAAGCTGCCACTTGAAGATAGAAACATAGAGATAGTTTAGAAAAAACAAATAATTCCTATAGGATTAAGCCAAATATGAGAATCTAATATTTTCAAAAACCCTACTAGGTTTTTAATCATTCCCAATTGTGAAAATACTAACCCCTCAAATTTTAGATTCTCAAGCATCACATTCTTAAGAATGTGAATGCTATTGGAAATGTTAATTTCCACAAACCTAACACCATGCATGCCAGGGTCTCTCTCTTTTTTGGGCTTGATAAACAATTAAAAACACTAATTAATATAAAAATTTAAGAGTATAAATTAATTTGGACTTATCAATATGATATTATTATTAGTAACGTAATTTTTTCACTAGTCTTAAGCCGCTTAATTGCTTAGTCACACCTACCAGTCCACGTAAATTATTCCATCACCCCTACATCATTCTAGCTAGCTCTTTTTTTCTCCTTTTTTTTTCTTATCTCATTTCCATATCTTCCACCAACATAGGATATTAATTTTGAGAAATGTTAACATGACAATGTTTCTCAACTTTTATTTTTCTTTTTTAACGATAGTTAATCTAAAGACCAATTAATAAAGCTTATACATCATCCTAATAAAATAAAAGTGAGACGTAGTATGATTTTCTTAGCATTTTTCTAATCTTAATGTGAAATAGATAATTTATAACTTTTTCTTCTATGGAGGAAATATCAGAGATTAAAAAAATCCTTATTATTATTATTATTATTATTATTTTTAATAAATAAATGAATTCAAACTTCTCAAGTGAAAAGAAAATTGCACGAGGGTGCAATTAATTGAGCGACAGGGAATTACTTACAGTGATATGACGCACAAAGCGACGTCAGAAGCACTTCACGCCTTGAATTCTGCAGATGAACGGGGGCTCTTAACCTGGAAAGGGGCGGGAAAGACGGAGGGGGGATGAAACACGTGTACGGCGGGAAGGGTATCCCACGTGGGAAGAGTGGCATTGATTGCTAGCTGTCTAATGATGGTTGGCTGGCTCCACCTCAAGTCTATGGCGGTGATTCTCTCTGAAATCTGCGTACGTTGTACGAATGCAATTATATGCGCCCTCACTTGTCCCCAAAGAGATTATGTATTGCATATGATGACCACCCACCACCCTGCACCCCCCCGGTGGTCGCTTTCTCTATTATTCACCCCACCCACTCTTTTTACTTTTATCAAACCAACACCTTTGTTTTTTCCCTCCTCAAATTAGTCTAAATAATTTTACGCCTAAATTCTAAATTTAATCTTTTATATGCCAACCCAAAAAAAAAAAAGTTTTTGAAAGGACCATCTATATTAGATGAAACAAGACATCTTGTTGTCGGAATAATGAATAACTATTAGGTCTCGAGACAGCTAGCACAAGAGAAAAAAAAAAAAAAACTAAACTAACTCAGTGGTGACAATAGTTTGGCATTGAGTATGAAGAAAAATGGTGATTAGCGTAATAATGATGTGGCTTTTCAATAGCAAAAGGTGAAAATCGCATCCGCATTTGATTGCATTTACTTTATAACGTTTGATGCGGCAAAATTGAATGATTCAATCGATATGAAAAGTAAATTTATTCTTCATAGCCTGTGCCCTTTCAAGAAGAAAATGAGAGAGATTTGAAACCTCACAACTAGGCATGTCACCATTTGATGGACCAAACCAGTCAAGAGGATTGCGCCGATCGACTTTTGACAGATTGGTGCGGGGCAAAGGGACGACAATTGGCTCCTAAGACTTTGAATTCCTAAATCTATTTTTCAATCCGCATACGCAATAGTCAATCAAATTAGTTCTCTCCCATTTTTAATTATGTAGTAAATATAGATTGAATTATTGTTATATGTGTGTACGCACGTAAATGTGTGTTTGTATAGTAAATTTATATGCATACTATAAAACATATATATAAACCCGAGATTTAATGATTTAAGATTCAAATTATTGTATTTAATTAAATCAACTGGCATGAATTTATGAAAAATTAATGGTTCAGGATATTAACTTTATCTTTGAATTAAATGAGCAACTCGTAAACAAGCTCATAAACAAGCCCATATCATGATGTTCATATATATGTTCATACTTGAACAAATTATTTGACTCAATAAGCTCAAGGTCAAGGTCAGCTCGTATTCAAAATTATTAAATTAGCAGGATATGAACATTCAATACTTAATTCGACTACAACCCTATTTAGGTCTACTCTCAAATTATCTAGGGAAGACTTTTAAGTGATTAACAAAAATTTCTCAAAATTATATGAGTGCAGAGCGAAATCTTAACATGCTTTTTTTTTCATGAATGAAAAATAAATTAAGAAAGAAAACAAAACAAAAGATACAAGAAAAAGAAGGTGGTTCTTGTTTTTTTTTTTTTTTTTTTTTTTTTTTCTTTTTTGAACAAAGAGAAGGTGGTTCTGATAATAATTAAATAGAATAGTCAGGAGATAGCAACAAACAAAGGTGACAAATTAATAGTCTTCGTAAAAGTACAAAACAATAACCCAAACCAAGGAGCCAAACAGAACACAAGAAGAAACCAATAATAAATAGGAAAAGTGCTGCAAAAGAGAGAGCAACAGAGTTTCAGGAAAAAAATTCCCCCACGAAACAACAGTACTTGTCCTTCCAACAGTAGACTCTCTGTCTGACATCCACCACGATAACCTCAACTACTCTCAACAAGTCCCTCTTCTTCTTCTTAAATAATCATCTCAAATTCCTTTATTTCCAAGCCAATCCATTTCTTTTCTTTCTTTTTTTTTTTAGTCCGGATATTCGGGCTCGTTTCGACTAGATCTCTAAAACAGTGCTTTAAATTTTTGCATTTACAGTAAAAGGGTTGAACTTTAGACATAATGCCCCTACCCCAGCCAATCTATTGGAATTTCTAAGCAATTTTCAATTCAAGCAATTAGCTATATTATTTTATTTTTTTGTTGGTTTTTGCAATTATGGATCAGACATGTAATTGTCCAAGCAACAATGACAGAGTATGTTGTACCTGAGATGGTGGCTCTCTTTAGTCTTTATCCAAGTAATGGGAAAGAGGACCGAAATTGTGAAGTAGGGTTTCTTTGGTTCAATTAAGAGTATAGGGACTGGAACTGTAGTAGATTTGATTGATCTGGAACGGTAGTAGATTTGACTGATGTGAGAAAAATGTACGAATATTTTGTATGAAAAGTGAAAAAAAAATAAAAAATTGTAGTGGTTTTTTTATTTAAATAGTAATAAAAAGTTATTGATGTAATGTAAAAAGTAAGAATATTAAAGTTAATTTTAAAATAAATTTTTTTGGGTCTTTGGGTTTAGAATTTTCAACATATATCAAGGAAAAGATGACCGGAATAGGGGAGGTTGCAGTGCCAAATAAAAGAATGTCAGATCCTAAAATGCTATTTAAGGAAATCTTTACTTTAGATTTTTTTCTTTTCTTTTTTATATGTCCGCACAAGAGGGAGAAAAATGATTCGAACTAGTGATCTCCGCTTCATTAGGCGTGATCCCAACCGATTGAACTACCTCTTGATGACACTTTAATGTTACTATACTGTATAAACCGCAAGTAAAAAAGGATTGCTCGATATTTCCAGTTTCCAGGATTGCTGGAAAGCCCCGTCAACTCGTTTAAATTTAACAAGATAATCCTTAATCAATTTCAACAGAACCTGCAAGATAATCCTTGGCGAAGAGCTATATTAAAATCATCCATACCTTAGCTTTGTGATTTTGATAAACCGTTGTTCCTTTGATCAAACTTTTTTTTTTTTTTTTTTTTTTTAATGATGTAAAGTAGAAGTAAATATAATTTATTGAGTATTTTGTGTTTTGAGTTATTTGTTCATGTTTTTGTTTTTTTAGGCATGGTCTAACAAATCAGGATTTTTTATTTTTATTTTTGGTAAATTACTCTATTGTAATTGAATTCCTAACGGCATTCAGATTGGTTTATGCATATTTTTATGTAAAATGGTTAATCAAAACCTACTTTATCTAATTTGTCTAAAAAGTTTTAAAAGACATCATATATCTCATTATCTATTTTTTATTTATTTATATGATTTAAATATTATTTATCTATTTTTTTATAAGAATTATATTTTTCCTAAAAATCATATTTTTCAACTTCTGGAAAAAGAGAGATGTGGAGAGAGAGAGAGAAATAGTATATTAATGAAATTGATGTGTAAACAGTGTTTGCTAACATATAACGGTGCACTATTTACAAATGCAATAAGAATGTATTTTACATTTAAGATGTATAATCTAATGCAAAATGATTAAGCGAATGTGAACGCTCTAATCGGATTGGTGCCGTTAGAATGGACTGAGCGTGCTGTAATTTTTTCAGTTTTTCCTTTTTTTTAAAATAATAATAATAATAATTTTGGGTCTTCGTTAAAATGCTCTTTTGCTTACCCTTTTCAGTCCTCGTTTAGACTTCACCTAACTTCACCTAATCAAGCTGTGAAACCTTCACAAATGTTCCCTCTGAAGCCATCTAATTTGACTTGTGAGATAAACAAATTAATTCAAATTCTACAGCATTCTTTTTTTTCTGATACTCATAAACAGTCAACTTACGCATGCTCGCCTTTATAAGCGGCGGCCTTTTTGATAAGTTTTCCGGGTCCAGCCCATCAATGGTTGAGCCTGGCCCATGGATTCTGGGCATCCAAAGCACAAAGCCCTATAAACTCTTACGCAGGCCCCATTTCACAAAGTCAAATCGCTGACCCCTTGACTAAGCAAGCAAATATGGAAGGACATCAATTTTAATATAAAATTAACAAGTTAAACCAAAAATTAAATTAAGGGAAGAGTCAAGCCCACCAAATACAGCGTTACATCACTCCACCCATGACAGTCTTACACGTAGCACACGCGGCCTTCCCCTAAGACTCACCCACTTGTCATCTTTACTCTTCCATCTTTTTCCCTTCACAAGACATAAAAATAAAAATAAAAACACCAAAAACCGTGTAGTCAATAGAAAAAAGGAAAGAGAAGTCAGAAACAGTGGGGACATGATGTTGGGAAAAGGAAAGATGAAGGCGGAGACGGTGACTCTGATTCTGGTGAATCTTGCCGGGATTATGGAGAGGGCAGACGAGTCTTTGCTGCCGGGTGTGTACAAAGAGGTCGGTGCGGCGCTTCACGCCGGCCCAACGGGCCTGGGCTCTCTCACTCTCTTCAGGTCCATAGTACAGTCAGCGTGCTACCCTGTCGCCGCCTACCTGGCCATGCGCCACAACCGCGCCCACGTCATCGCCCTCGGTGCCTTCCTCTGGGCCGCCGCCACTTTCCTCGTTGCCTTCTCCTCCACTTTCTTTCAGGTTAGGAATTAAAAAAGCACACCCAATTGCCCATTTTTTATTGGGTTTTTTTTTTTTTTTTTGGGAAATCCTTGTTTGGTTGCTGAGAATTCCCTGATCAAAAAGCTGTTTCCTTTTTCTTGCCATTAAAATAGATAGCTAAATATGAATATGGTAGTGATTTGATTGGTTTCTCATTTCTGGGGGTCAGTTTTGAGAAGGTCTTTTGGATATGGTAATTGGGATCAATTAGGTAGCTGGAACATTGAATTCCAAATATTTCGGAGGTCTAAATGTTTACAATTTTGGTATGTTTAAAATATTAACATTGATTAAACCTAAAGGAAAGAATTTGAGTATATTCGTTTCCCATAGAGTATATGCTTCTGAAAATTAGGTAGCTTCATTGAAGGAGGAAGAGGTTGGCGATGAAAAAGTGAGGTCAGTTGGAGTTTGAACTTTGAAAAATAGGCAAAAATTGAAATGAATTATTCCTAGAATTTTGTAACACTAGCTTGACATAGTCAGAAGTTCTGTACAAAATTCATTAAATATGAAAATTATTTAAAAAAAAAAAAAATTTATTTAAGAGTCATTCTTTTTCCTTTTTGAGATGCACAAGATTAGAAAAACACTTGCAAGCAGAATACATACTATTTGTACTAAAATCAAAATGAACTAAAATATAAAGGTTAGAGCAATAGGACTTAGCACTTGATGATAAGTGATCACAACTCTGAACAACGGTGTCTACAGAATGATCAAAAAAATATTAATATTTAACCAACTAGTTAACAAAAGAGAGAGTAAAAATTACAGTAGATATGTCCAAAGAATGTATGAGAGAATATATTGCTTTTGTAAATAGAGATAAGGTGGCAGAGAAACATAGAGTGAAATGAGAGTTTGTTAGAGTAAAATCAAAATAGAAAAGAAGAGGAAAGAATTAAAAAATGAATCAAGATAGAGGTTAATACATTTGATGTTTCAGCTCTCATAGAAAGAGAGGTAAACTTTTTAAAAATTGCTTTCTATCGTCATATGACAATTAGGTAGGTGAAATGATCCTTATAAAGAAAGAAAATTCCTATGGTCAAAAAGGGTTCTCATTCCTCTCTCTTCTTTGCAAACTAATTATTTTTTTAGCCAAGTAGTTTTTTTTTAATAAGTAATTGAGATATCATCATTAAAAGCGTAAGGCACCCCAAGTACATAGGACGTATACATGAGAAAACACCTAACTAGAAAGAGAAAAAAGAACAAGAAAATTATGATAACTAATCACCAAAGGAGAAACAAAAACTGTTGTCCAAAAATATAGAGTACAAAAAAAATAACAACTTAATTTTCTCCAATGTCCTCTCGCAGGCCCCTCTAAAAGAGGTTGTTCATTATTAGATTCTTCTGCAGTGTCTTGGTTCGCAATGATGGCTTTCATTTGCATTGGAAGAGTGTTTGGTAGAATAAGGTTCCTTTGAGGGCGGTCTTTTTTGCTTGGTTTGCGGCTCTAAAAAAGATCCTTACCATGGACAAAAGCTGTTGTATGTGTAAATGGAGAGTCCGTGAACCATCTTCTTCTTTATTGTAAGGTTGCCGGCGCCTAATGGGATGGTTTTTTCTGTTGATTTGGGCTGTCTTGGGTTATGCCTGGACAAGCAATCGACTTCTATGCTTGTTGGTGGACTATTGGTAGCACTCAAAGTACTGTTATGTGAAAGATGGCTCCTTTGTGTCTTTTGTGGTGTCTATGGTTCTTAAAAGGCATTTATTTCTTAGTGGCCTTAGGCATACAATTTAATTGCTTAGCCATATAGCTGGCCCTACATGCATAACAGTCTTAACAGACTAGAAGAAGTTTTCACTTCATCGAGCCTCTGATGGCTACCTTGTCAATTCAAAACAAGAACAATACTAGTGATGAAACCATGAATAGTCATAAGATTCACAACATTTTATAGCCGTTGAGGGTTATGTGATGGTATATAGATTCTGTTGTGAAATGGGGTTTCAACCAGTTCCAGACACCCAAATTCAAAGTTTAAGCATATTCTTCCCTTACAGTCATAGAAGGTATATTTTAATGCGATCTATAAATGTGTTATACTTGGCAAATATATGAAGTTTTAGAGCTATACAAGTGAGTACTATCCTTGGCATGCCAGCTGATTGTATCCGCTTTAAAGTCATCCATCTTCTGTCAAACAGGTGGCCATATCTAGAGGTTTAAATGGGATTGGCCTTGCACTAGTTGCACCTGCAATCCAGTCACTTGTTGCCGACTCAACTCATGACAGCAACCGTGGTATGGCTTTTGGATGGCTTCAACTAACAGGCAACCTTGGTTCAATTATTGGTGGACTTTGTTCGGTATTGATAGCTCCAATAACATTCATGGGAATCCCTGGTTGGAGATTGTCCTTTCATATTGTCGGAGTAATCAGCGTTATAGTAGGGATTTTGGTCCGTCTTTATGCCCATGATCCACACTTTTCAGATAGTGGTACAGTAGCTAGAGATCCAGTTCCAAGCAAATCTTTCAGGTCAGAAGTGAAGGACCTGATTCAAGAAGCAAAATCAGTTATTAAGATTCCATCTTTCCAGATTATTGTGGCACAGGGGGTCACCGGTTCATTCCCCTGGTCAGCTCTGTCATTTTCAGCCATGTGGTTAGAGCTCACCGGCTTCTCCCATGAGAAAACTGCGTTCCTCATTGCACTGTTTGTGATTGCTAGTTCCCTTGGGGGCCTATTTGGTGGCACAATGGGAGATATCCTTTCCACTCGCCTCCCAAATTCTGGAAGGATAATTCTAGCACAGATAAGCTCAGCATCGGCTATCCCTCTAGCAGCAATACTTCTCCTGGCTTTACCCAATGATCCATCTACAGCAGTGGTCCATGGTTTGCTCATGTTCATCGTTGGCTTCTTCATATCCTGGAATGCTCCTGCTGCAAACAAGTAAAGTCTTACAAACTCACATCCTTTCTCCTTCCATCTACTAAAATAAATTCACATATTCAGAATTTACGCCCAAATAATCCAATAATGTCACAAGGCATTTGGGTTTTTTTTGTAAATAAATATATTCACTTTGATAACAGGAGCATTTGCACACAAGTTGATAATGTAAAAAATGGATTCTATCATCAAAGTAACCAGAATAATCATAGAGGTGGCAACTATGTCATTATGAAGAAAGAAAAACATCATAGACTTGTTAAGATGGAATTGTTGCACTTCTTGTGATCAGTTATTTTCATGTAATGCAAAAGCTCAAAGAAAAAATTATTAGCTTTTCATGAAGGGATGATACTTAAAATGATGTTATCATAACTAATAAGTGATGATTTTAATTATAAAGATGTTTTCATTACTCATAAGTTGCTGATTTTGATTAGATGGTGTATGCAGTCCAATTTTTGCAGAGATAGTTCCTGAGAAATCCCGAACAAGTGTCTATGCTTTGGATCGTTCTTTTGAGTCGATACTATCATCATTTGCTCCCCCTATAGTTGGGATATTGGCTCAACATGTTTATGGTTATAAGCCAGTCTCCAGAGGATCCAGTGAATCCGAAGAGATTGCGACGGATAGAGGGAATGCTACATCGTTGTCCAAGGCACTCTACACAGCAATAGGAATTCCAATGGCTCTCTGTTGTCTCTTCTATTCGTTTCTCTATCGCACCTACCCGAGAGACCGGGAACGCGCCAAGATGGAAGTTCTGATAGAATCAGAGATGCAACAAATGGAGCTGGATGATTCACCCAGAGGCGGAGAGTTTGATCTTGATGACGAAGAGAATATATTGCTTTACCGCCAGTTGACATTCTCCAATTTAGGGGAATAGTAATCCCAAAAGCCAGAAGCTGACCTAACCAAAGGCAGCATTCCATTGAAGAAGCTCGCCTCATGGGAAATTTCAAAGCGTTTGGTTGGTATTAATCAGAGGAGAACTTTTCAGCATTGTTTATGAGTGTACCATATTATACGGAAGCCACATACACATCATCTTCTGATATTCTTCAGCCTGAAAGAAATGTAGTCGACAAGAACTCATTGAAAGGTTTAAGACTATTGAATGGGGTCTTCGGTTTTGTTTGCCAGATTTCGCGGCGTATTGAGTTCCCAATTTTGTCCATTTTTTAGCAACAGAGTTTAGTTGTGTAGCAGGAAATGTCAGCGGTGTATAGCCCTTTTTTAGTTTTGTTTTTGCCTCGATTGTCTAAGAAGCCTTTGATCTGATATCTTATACACAAACTTATGGTAATAAAATGATTGCAACAGGCTCATGTATATAGAATGGAGTACAAACGATCTACCATATAAACATATTTATTATTATTATTATTTTTATACAAGACACATGATTTTGATAGACTTAATAGTATCTGGTAGATATGAAATTTGGCATGTCTTTAACTTGTAAGCCAAAATAATTTGTAATTTGAGGGCACATGATGGAGAGGAGCAGCGTGCCAAATACTTAGATGGGTTTCGAAGCAGAGATCATCACGAAACGCCTATTTCTTATGCATGTAAAACCAACTAGCCCACAGGCTCTGCACAGTTCTTCTAGTTCCCGTTCAGATAAGAAGATGTGGCTGCCTGATATTTGTGTTGTATTCTATAGTAAGAAATAAATAACCCACCATCAGCAACAGATCAATCACAGCAACTATAATGATGATTGCAAGTTAAGTCCCTTTTCATAAAACTCTTCACACCAGCTTTCGCAGCCTTTTTAAAACAATAATATTCTTGCTCAAAGTTGGGAAAATCTTTCTTGTTTAGAAACATCTTTGACAGCAAAATAAAAGAAGCCATGATAGATCTCATATCCAGCAACAACACCAGAAACCATGATGATAGAAGATAAACAGAAATCAAGTCCCTTTTATCTAAACTACAATTATGATCGCAAACTATCCATTACAAAGAAGCATTTTGAATCAAATTGCCGATCAACCGCCATGCCCGATTCAAAGTTGAGAACGCTTACCTGTCGTACAGTCTTCAAAAATGGAAGGAAAGAATAAGGCCCATCGAGTATGTAGGTGGTAGCAACAAACACTCCTCCAGGTCGCAGAACTCGACTTATCTCAGCTACCTAAAAAACCACACTACCAAATTTATGTGGAAATAAAGAACATTGGGACCTGAGGCATTATAGTAATATTAGAAGAAGCGAAGGGGCTACAGCACCAGAAGGTGCTTATAGAAATTATATAGGATTCCTTAAGTTAAGAGATCCACCAGTAGATAAGTCTTCACATAAAGACTAGACAAAAATCTGACACAATAGTTTTTGACCCTTCACACAATAGACTTGAACAATGCACTTGGCACTAACTAAAGGTTGGCCTATGAAACAAGTTAATAAGTTCAACTGCTCTCATGTTTCTGTCGATATTTTTTATACAGTAAAGCACAAGAAAGATGTGTGAGGAAATGTAGTCAAGGTAATTGCAGAGAAATATTCCATACAAAATAAATAAGAAATATAAAAATAGAAGTGAGTTTCTTTCTTTTGGTCCATTTGATTTAAGGGAGTTATTTCCCAGCAAAGAACATTGTTGTGAAAAAGTATTTAATCAGAAATCTTTTCTAGCTGTCATGTTATCAATCTGTGCAGAATGAAGTTCGTCCAGAGAGATTCAAATGCATAAATGTAAAACCTTTAGGAGGTCAGCAGATTTTAAGAAGGAAAAAAAAAGGCTTTCTGTGACATTCGAAGTCTACTACACCCTCTTCCCTATAACTAATCTAAATCTTTTAGTAAATCAAAAAATATACAGGTACTTCAGTGATCTCAGGGTAATCCTAATTTCTTTGGGACTCTTACTGCAAAAAAGAGAATGAAACATCCAGCAATGAAAAAGGAAATAAAGAATTTGAATTTCAACAATATATTTTGGTAAGCAATTTTCAAGATTTTGTCCATCATGGTTTTTTGAAGGTACAAAGCAGGTTAGAAGTTGTTGTCATCCTTTGAGAAACCATTAAGGCACTAGAAGTTTTTGCTGGCACTCGAGTTTTCTGTCATCTTGGAATTTTCCTTTTAAACTCACCTTGATATGTGAACTCACATACCTTTAAATCAATAAATGGCCGTGATAGGCTACAAATTATGTCAATAGCAAAGCCAGAAATTTATCTTTGAGGGAGCCCAACAAATATGTAATAATTAAATATTTTTTTATTCTTTTTAGTACTGTATATTTTTCTCTATATAGTAACACAAAGAAGACATTATAAATATAATTCAAGATGCAAAAAATATTATCAACCTATTTGTTGACCTAGGGATGCAAGTCCATGACAGTGAAAGATGACGAATTGTAGAAGATGGTTTTCTCTCCTTTACCAAGAACTTGGCATACCCGAGTCATGGTCATGGAGGAGAGAGAAAGCATAAGATTAAAATGAGGGTTAAAGGGACTTGAGGGAGGGTGGAGGAAAGCAACATGTTCTAGATTTTAGAAGAAGACATCCCATGGCTTTTAGAAACTTTGGAGATCAAACTTTTTGGGTTTTGAAAGAAGCACTTTTTTAGAGTTTTTGTGCCTAAATTTTTGGATTTTAAAAAGTCTAGATTTATTTTTTTGGTGTGTGTGTGGGAAGCGGGCTAGCTGGTTTTTTTCAGATTTTTGGGAGGTCCAAAGGAAGTCTTTCAAATTTATATGGGGGCCATGACCCTCCCTCCGTCCACCATTGCATTGCAGGTTATGCCTCAGATTACAGATTCATAAAGGGAGGAGGTACTTCTTGGCTAAAAAGGTCAGTGGTCCTCTATGAGTTGTTTCTGTGCCAATATATAGGAACCCTATGCAAGAGGAACAATTAGCCTGAAAACCAATATATAGAAGAATACTCACAGCTGCTGATGGTGACGGCCAACAGTGTAGAGCAGCACCAGCATGCACAGCATCAACAGAACTTGAAACGAAAGGAAGCCTAGAGATATCAGCTCTGACCAAGATCAAATTCCTAACAGAAAACCAACTCAATCAGATTGAAAACTCGTATTATACTTATGAAAGATCACTTGTCTTATGAAATGAATTTAAATTTATAAGTATTCATAAACAATGAATTTTAATTTATAAGTTAAAACTTTATACTCTTTGGGAAAGTTCCTCTCCTGCTCAATGAATTCATAGCATTGCTGCAACATGTTCTCTGAGTAGTCCAAAGCAACAACAAGGGAAAACAATCCACTCTTGGCAAATAGTCTAGAAAATAACCCACTTCCACAACTAGCATCAACAATATTTCCCCCTAAAACCGGCTTTAAGAAATCCCTCATCAATTCAAACTGCAGTCAGATCAGCACCTGGTTAGTAACTCATCAATCTTAAGAGGATGCATTAGCCACAAAAATCCACTAATGTCTGTGTCTATTTTATGCCACCTCAATATTATTTGAAAAATATGATGAAACAGATTCAATTTATGATTACTAACATTTCAAATGGGTCCTTGTGTATTTGGAGGCACTAAATTCAATATTCTTTTTCACACATCAGATATCTTAAAATCACTTGCTTTCATTTAATAAAAGCTACTATCATTGACAGCAGGGCTTCCACTTTCTTTGATGATGCTATTCTAGAATCAAGGATTTTCACTTCACTTACAAAAAAAAAAAAAAAAAAAAAAAAAAAAAAAAACAGGATGGGTTGATTTAAACTTCCACAGAATGTCCAAGAACACTTCACATACTAAGTATCTGTTGGACATGCTTTCAACTGCATTGCTCAAAGCTGCAACTTCTTTTTATGATTGCATAAGCTTTACAGGCTATATCCATAAAATAACAGTAATTGAAATGTAGTAAGAAGCATTTAGTAAATCTTTATGCAACAGAGTAAACAAAGAAATAGATAAACTTGTAAATCACCTCTTTTTCTGGTCCTGGAAAACCACCCCAGACAGAAAAACTTTGACGCCAGCCCCTCTCATATAGAAACGATATCAATGGAAGCCTGATCCAGTAAACGATACCACAGTATGATTCAAATTAGACAATCGGACTGATGTGACATTATGGATTATGCAGGAAAGCACCTAAAGTGGCAGCAGCAACAATATTTGATCTAT
The DNA here is from genome assembly GCF_965113065.1 of Corylus avellana. Lineage (NCBI taxonomy): Eukaryota > Viridiplantae > Streptophyta > Magnoliopsida > Fagales > Betulaceae > Corylus > Corylus avellana. Next base: position 17,884,593 of record NC_142498.1, read on the forward strand.
GATCATGCACTATCCGTGCCATAAAAGCGAAAAATACCAAGGTTGACAATGAAGGGCCTATATATGCAGTGAATTTCTTAACCAGAAACTGAAATGAGACAATATTACTGGAATAAACCCAAAAATGAGCCTAATATCCTCATATTCAATTCACAAATGCTTGCTGATATGGAGAAACTGAGTGAATTTGCATCTGAATATTCTTCAACCCTTTGCTTTCTACTCTAATCCATCCCCAAATACATGCACTCTAAAATTGAAGAATGCTACTGAAGGTCATATAATCTCGATTGATAAACAATGTGCCCACCTGAAAAGCTCCGTGGAAAGTGGCATTGGCTCACCATAGTTCTTGGCCCCGCTAGATGCCGTCAGGTCTAGATGTGTTTTGCTGCCAATATAAGATTTCTTACAAGTGCTACATTGTAAAGTAGACCCGGCTGCAGACTCTCTGCGGAAAATTCATTTCGATGCAAACGAATAAAAAATTGAGTGCATTGCAAACTAGTGAAGCAAAACAAATCGAAGATTGAGTACACTGCAGAAATTCCCAAACAAGTAATCCAGAACCATTCCATTAATGAAATTACTTACACAGATAAGACTGGATTGCCAACCCACGTTAAGGAGTCATAGCATATGGGACAAGCTAAAATGTTCTTGTTGGTGCTTACCTCCTTTTCAACAACAACAGGATCCTAAACATAAAGAAAATTATATGAAATAATAGAGAGCCAGATAATTGTACAGATACTAACGATCATATTCATACATAAATAATTATCATTTCTGATTTGTAATTGGATTGATTGTGTAGCACACAAATGTAAACTTGAATAAATCAAACTTTAGAGCGCCCAACTATACAACCACCAAACCAGACATTCAAAATTTTCATCCCCCCTCTATTTCTTCCACTTTCTCACCAATTGTGGACTCAACTCAAATATGGGTCCTAAATTTCAAAAACCCATGCAGCTATGGATGTTTTGGGCGTTTGGAGTTTGTAACGAGTGTCAATTTCATTGAACAAAACAAGGTAAAACTTTAAGTTTCTTCACATAACCAAATCGTGAATTTGCATATGAATTTGTACTGAAATCAAAAACAAGAATAAATTTGCTTCCAAACAAGGAAATCCTCTCCATTTCAAATGAGTTTGGTGGTATCATGTCTAAAAGTATGTTTTTTTAGAATATTAATTAAATAATTAAATATTACATTTATTATTTTTTATTAGCTTAAACTTTTAAGATAAATATTGATTTAATACAAATATCAGAACAAATGTCATGGAACCATGTCTTCGTTATTAGCTTCTTATTTCAATTAAATATTACGGTCATGGACAAATTTTCCTTTAACCCGGTCACTAAAAGTAAAATGTATTAATACATATTTTTCTACTAATGCTATCGAAAAAAAGCAGAAATATATGCAGCTTCTCCTTAGCATATGCTAAGGAACACAAGTAACTTTTAGAGAGAGGTAGGAGGAATTTCCTGTTTCTAGGAAATCTCTGAGGCATTCAATTTCAAGAATATGACAACAACGGGAAAAGGAAAAGCGAAAAGCATTAGTTACCGCTGGCGACTTGGTTTCCACAATGACAGTTGAAGAAGAAGAAGAAGCTCGAACTTGTGTGGCGAAAATGCGTTTTTCCAAGACTCGTGAGGCAGAGGATTTGAAGAAATAACGCCTCGAGTTACCGAGTTGTCTCGGAAGGAAAACCGATGAGAGGTTGCTCATAGCTCCCGCCATAGCTGCGCGTGTTTGCTAGTTTTCTGCTTTGAGATTCAGTTTTCTGACAAATTTTGTTTCGAAGAGGGGAACATGTTCTACCATTTGCCCGAATTTGTCCTTCCTTTCTGGATGTTCACCGGATTTTTTTATTTTTTATTTTTATTTAGGGTTAAATACTAAATTAGTCCCTAGGGTTTCACAACTTTATTTTTTCTCCCCTGGGTTTTCATTTTTATCACAGGAGGTCCCTGTGGTTTTGATAAGTGACCAAATTAGTCAATCCGTTAGTTGACCGTTAGTTGACCGTTAAACTGGACACGTGGACCAATCAGACGTCGACACGTGGCACATATATTAATTTTTTTTTAAATTTTTTTTTAATTAAAAAAAATGTTTTTTTTAAAAAAAAAAAATTAAAAAAAAAAAAAAAAAAAAAAGAAAAATCGTAAAAAACTGGGGGTGGCCGAGCCACCCCCTTGGCAATTTGGGGGTGGCTCGGCCACCCCCTTTGGCCATGGGGGTGGCCAGGCCACCCCCATCTGGCCGGATGGGGGTGGCCGAGCCACCCCCTGGGCACCAGGGGGTGGCCGAGCCACCCCCTTGGGCCCCAAGGGGGTGGCCGAAACCACCCCCGGTTCCCACTGGGGGTGGCTCGGCCACCCCCATGGAGCCTTGGGGGTGGCCGAAACCACCACCAATGGTGGTTTCGGCCACCCCCAAGGCTCCATGGGGGTGGCCGAGCCACCCCCAGTGGGAACCGGGGGTGGTTTCGGCCACCCCCTTGGGGCCCAAGGGGGTGGCTCGGCCACCCCCTGGTGCCCAGGGGGTGGCTCGGCCACCCCCATCCGGCCAGATGGGGGTGGCCAGGCCACCCCCATGGCCAAAGGGGGTGGCCGAGCCACCCCCAAATTGCCAAGGGGGTGGCTCGGCCACCCCCAGTTTTTTACGATTTTTCTTTTTTTTTTTTTTTTTTTTTAATTTTTTTTTTTAAAAAAAAACATTTTTTTTAATTAAAAAAAAATTTTTTAAAAAATTAATATATGTGCCACGTGTCGACGTCTGATTGGTCCACGTGTCCAGTTTAACGGTCAACTAACGGTCAACTAACGGATGGACTAATTTGGTCACTTATCAAAACCACAGGGACCTCCTGTGATAAAAATGAAAACCCAGGGGAGAAAAAATAAAGTTGTGAAACCCTAGGGACTAATTTAGTATTTAACCCTTTTATTTAAAAGAGCCTTTCCGAATGGCGCCTGTCGGCCCAGTGCCGGTGTGGACGTATTGGGCGTTGGCAATATGCTAGACACTAGATACCCCATTTTGTTAAATAATTGGATAAGAAAAGCGTCAGGTTTTAAATGAATTTTAAATTTCATTTTTAAATTGCCATAGAATATAGATTATCTAATCCTATCTATTTAATTTTTTTAATATATATATATATATTTTAAGATTTGATATTGATGATAATATTAATATAATTTTTTAATATATATATATATATATATATATATATATATTTTAAGATTTGATATTGATGATAATATTAATATAATTTTTTGTACATACTGTTATATAAAATAACAAATATCATCCTTTCACTTTCACATGGCCACATGAGTGTTAATTTAATGAAAGCCCCTACGATCAGGTTTATTTTGATAACACCTCTTTTGCAGTCTCCAATTATTATGCGACACATTATCAATTTAAGAAAGATGCAAAAAATAAAAGCGAGAACAATCACACTAAATCAGAGGAAAATAAAAATAAAAAAAAGGTAGCCTCCGTGGGTCTCGCGGATGGCTGGCGGTGAATGCCTTAAACCTCGCCTATCGTGACCTGCCTCAAAACTCATTTCTAATGCCTCAAAACTCGTTTCTAATGCCTTAAAACTCATTTTTTTGATTTAAAACTAAAACCTAGAGGTGGAAGGTTAATCATTTAGGGATTTTAACCCTAAAATTTAGTGTATTTTTGTCCAACTTATTTTTGTGCACTTTTTATGTTTTTGCTTATGTATCGGTTATTAATTGGAGGCTGTAAAAGTGGTGTTATAAGGATGGTCCTGATAAAAGGTTTTCTCTAATTTAATTCTTACACTTTACATATGTGACAAATCAAACCCTTCATTAAAAATTCTTAGTTAAATCTATTGCAATTAAATATTAAATAATATGTTTATCCTTTAATATCTATTCAAATTACAAAACAACTATTCATCCTTAAGAGCATCTTCAGTAAATTAGATAAATTGTCTACATTAGCTAAATTTAGCTAATATTGTCCAATTTTTTACCTCCAATAAATTAGTTAGAGGCTAGTTAAAATACATTTGATACTACTGTAAGTCTGTAAAAAGAATAAGTAAAATAGAGGAGAGTACTTTTTGATTATTGCTGCCTTGCTGGGAGTGATCCACGCCACATGGAATTGGGGGATGGGAGGGTGACAATAGTATAATTAGTATTACTCTATTGCTGAAAATGCTCTAATATTCGTATTTCAATATGTTAAATACAATTGAAATTATTATTAAATTTAGTATTAAGTAAGAATTTCGGCCTACTAAGTCAACAGCCCGTCTAGCTCAGTTGGTAGAGCGCAAGGCTCTTAACCTTGTGGTCGTGGGTTCGAGCCCCACGGTGGGCGTTTGTGGCCTTTTGTAATCTCGCTCTTTTTCACCACGTCCACTTCTTAATGGGACAAAATGAATCTACTAATAAAAACTACTTCTTGGTGGTTATGCAGAAAAATAAGCCACAAGCCACAACTTTTTTAATTTGTGAATCTGATTACATAAAGAGTAATGCTTAGAAACACATTTTTATTTGGATTTCATCCCCATAAAAAAAAAAAAACTTGTTTGCATTTTTTTAGAGACAGTGCATTGTAGTAATCTCCACTTTCACTTAGGTTGTGTTTTTATTGCAGTTATCCAAGACTAAGAGGATGAAAACTATATGTTTGTTTAATTAAATTTGACCCATTTAAGTGGTTCATAGAATGTCTACGTTTATCCTCCTACCGACATAACATCCTTGGCCCATCATTAATACAAAGTCAGACCCCGTCCCTATTCTTTTAATTTAATCATTAGTTGATTTTGAGATTAACTGATGTTTAGTTATTAAACTATTGTAATCAACTGAAAACACTTGCTTTACTTGAACAAAAATTAACAATGTTGATGGAGGAGGCACAACTCGCTGACGATGATCCTGAGTTAATTCTATTAACATCAAGTGGTTAGGCTGCTATGGCTGAGGATTAGCACATAAACAAAGACTAAGCCGACAACAGAACTGAACATCATCCAAACATAAAGAATTGACTACATTGCTGGTCGGAGAACAACATCTAAACTACTTTTGTTCTTATATGATCTCTATTCGACGTCAATTCCACAAAGAATATAAAACAAAATGCCTTTCATTTACGCCTTGGCGATCCAAATATTTCTTATCAAAATATTTTCAAGAAATTTTATATACCACTTATCATACTTTTATTCAATACGAAAAATGTATATACCATACTTTTATTCCACTTTGTTAGTGTGCTACTATCAGTCCGGTCTTGAAGCTTTAAAGAATGGTTGATTGACAGTGTTACATGAGCAAAGCAAAATAAAAAAAAAAATATTGTTGTATAGCATTAATCATTCAACTACTTATCAAGAAGCATAACCATATCAGGCAACAAACATATTTTAATCTAGTCAGATAGGTTCATAACTCATACTTATCAAGAACATTCATGATGCTAACTAAAGCAAGAACATAATGTTCTCCAGTGCATTCCATAAATTCCATAAAACACAGACAAAAAAAGCACATGGCTTTCAGTAACACCAGCTTCTGTTCACTTGTAACACCTTTAATCAAGTGTTGTCAGTCCTCTCCAAAGCTGCAAAAAAGTGCAAATGTCAGTAGCAGTAGAGCCATAAGCATCCTCATAAACTGAACTGTTGAGAGAGACAGAGAGAGAGCGAGAGAGAGAGAGAGAGATTACTATTGTAATTCAGAAGCTTTTCAATGAGATCAACATGAGTCATGAGCATTCGCCTACAGCAATAACGAACCAACCCCAGTGCATCAAGAGCGTCTCTGCGAACCAAGTAATCAGAAATCAGTACCATCAAGTAATATTCACCTTTTAACACTCAAAACTAATACTAGGTAACAAGGATGTCCACACGCAAATGCGGTCATATGTGTGCAGAATTAAATTACCTCTGAAACTTAGCCAACATTGATCATAATGTCACATTAACAAATTGGCACAACAATCACCCACAACCATTGATGTATGGTACACTTGTAGATACACATCACCCAATTTATTAGAGTATACAAGTGTGGGTGCGAATGGCTAAATCCCACACCAGATAGTAGACACAAGAGTGAGCAATTGAGGAAAGTCTTAACATCTTATATCAAGATCTTACTTTGAAACTTAACAAAGTGGGGTATTGAAGCTAATAATGGCGTACAGCAAGTTGTACAATGGTGGTCTTTTTCATAGTTTAAATGACACAATGTGTGTGCATAGATGACAAGTCAATCAAAAATGATGTCTCTTTCCCAATTGGAGCTGAGACCAAGTGTATAATACGAACAAATCCACAAAACCTCCATAAGTACAAGGGGTTCTCACCCTTCAGAATAATCTGATTGGAGAAGGTCAAGATATGTGTCCCACTTGTTTCCAATCACCTAAAGAACACAGCAAATTTCACGTTTATGAGCCATTGTTGAGGATTAGCGAAGTTAAGGAGTTTTCTGAGTAACAAACTTAGGTTTTATTTTGCAATTACATTGAAGTAGTTTTGGAGTAAAGACAATACCTTGCCGCAGGTAAAACAACGAACTGGAATGATCATCTTTGATTGCCTAGGGTTGTTGCTCTGTCACAGCCAAAACGTGTAACAAAAAAACTGAAACACTCAATAATTTTTGTATTCACTAATATGTATCTCACAGCAAGATTGCACCACTAGCTGTCACCACAGAAAATGTGGTTGGTAAGTTAATGCTACATTCCCCTTATTCACCTTCTGATAATGCCAAACCCGTATCAGCAACTTTATTCTAAAACTGAGAACAGCAACTTATCTCACACCAAAAATGGAAAAGAAATTCACAATACAAAGGGAATTTTTCAGCCTTTTCTTCCTCAAATCAACAAACCAAAACCGATTATCGTACAAATAGCTAATGGGATTGTCAAGGAAGATATAAAAATTAATGATAACCAAAAAAAAAAAAAACGAAATAGGTCAAGCCAACTGCTGTTCGTGACTAGCAGGGAAAGAAAAATGTGAGGAAATCAAAAGAAAAAATCGAAAAACAGAGAGAGAAGCTGACCTCTTTTGATGGCTCGGATCGTCGGTGGTGGTCACAGACACACACACCCAAGTTAGGGTTTCTTCACTAACCCGCAAGCAAAATTCCCAAATACAGTCAAACATTCCAAAATTAGGGTTTATTAACAAAATCGAAAGAGAGGTTGACTGAGAGAGAACGGTGTGAAATTTTTACCAAGATTGTGGTGGAGGGGGCGTCGCACGGTGGCCGAGAGTGATGGTTCGTCTTTTGATGGCTCGGCTCGTTGGCGCTGGTGGCTCGTCGGAAGCGGGGGCGTGTGATGAAGGGAGGAGAGGGAGGAGAATATTGGGGGGAAAAAGATTTGGGAATTGTTTTTGAAGGGGGCCACGTCAGCTGGGACGGATGCGGGGCGGGAACGAGGGTGACGAGTAGAATAACTCGTCACGGTGGGCTTGTGGCTTTTTTCACCTCACTCTCTGTTACCACCTGGTCCGGAAAATAAAGAAAAATAACTAAAAACAGGTTGAAAAAGTTCCGTTTGAAGGAATTTTTGTTTGTTTTTAAACTGTGAAAATACAAAAGAAAAAGATTTTGTTCGATCCCAGCTGATTTTTAACCCTTTTTTTTTTAACTTGTATTAATCAATCAAGAGATAAAATAGATTGCTCCATCAAAATTATATCACGGTCAGAAATTTCTCCCTCCAAACATGATTAGTGACTTGTTGAATTGCCAACATCACTTGTCTATGAGCTGCATTATTGAGAGCTTGATTCAAATGAAAGCACTTCCAACTAGGAAAAGAATGCAGGGTCGTCCTCATGTCTTCCACCAGACGCCCAGAACGACTCCAATTTTGCTCAATTGAATTCACTGCATTCACAACCTAAAGTGCGTCGCCCTGGAAGCATATGGCCTGCACATCTAATTCTTGGCATAATCTAGCCGCACAGCAAGCTGCTAAAGCCTCACCAGTTGTCGGTTCCAATGTGCCAACATGGGTAGTGCACCTTGCCGCCAACATCATTCCCTGTGAGGGGTTCACAGGGAATCAAATTTATTGATTTAACCGTTACACATCATTCTTGGATCATTTTCGCATCCTCACTTTTAAAAATTACTATTAGATATGTCGGATTCAAAATGGCGTTTTTGAAAATGTGAGAGGATGGGAGAAGAATCATAAGAGAAAATGAATAATTTTCCGTCATATTATAATTTTACTGTTTAATTGATTTTTTTTTTCTTCTTTTTTTCATTTTTAGGTTTGGTTTGTCATCAAGTATTTCCATAATTATTGTATTTTTCATATTTTTGGTCTGTTTGAGATTGCAATTTAAAAAATTGCGTTTTTTAAATCGCTACTTTTTAAAATCATAAAAGCGTTTGGTAATAAAATATGTTAAAAATTATTTTTTTTTATCAAATATTTGTTATGCAAAATCATGATTTTATTTAAATTTGCCTTTTTTTTTTTTTTTTTTTTTTTTTTTTTGGCAAATAAGCACCCCATAACGGTATAACCTGCTTATAAAAACCGCTTGCGATTTTTTCCCTATTTTAGATTAAGTGTTATTTAAATTGCTATGTCAAATAACTTACGTTTTGCGATATCTTTTAAAAATGCAAATTATTCTTGCGAAATCGCAATCTCAAACGCACCCAAAGTTTAGGATCATCTTAATGGAAATAAGAAGTTTTTGTCATCAATAATATATCAATTTTCTCTATTAATTTGTGTGTTGATTTTTGTACATTGAGAACACAATTTCTCTTTTGATGTCTATCCATTTTGCTACGTCTAAGTCCACTTCTAGAGCCTTAAATGGGGACCAAAGTTTTTTATGGTTGGGGGCCATCCCCTTAACCTGCTCCTTTGTTTTTATTCTTTAGTTTTCCGTCAATTGGTGGCTTCTTATTTCTTTAAGATGGCACGCCACCAGATGAGAACAAGCCTCCAATTGATGAGGACAAAGTTAGCAGCTATGGTTTTATAAGCTTATGCCAAATGGCCCGTTTACAATTTTTTTTTCTTCTTCTTCTAATAAAAAGGCTGGCGGAACAAATCAACTCTGACTTCTTTTATTTCAGTGTGACCATAATAGCACCAAAACATTAACTGTTTATTCCACCAAACTCAACTCCACCAAAACTTCAATAAAAACTAAAGTAGTTTACACCCATGTCAAATGGCACATTGACAGTTTATTCCTCTTTCTCGCAGAAAAAGAAGGCACATATTTTTTTTGCTTTGTGAATCTGATTAGATAAAATCTAGATATATTATTATTATTAAACACATTCTCATCCATGCAATTCACAATGAGTGGTACTGAATGAGCCACCTCATCTCAATGCATTACAATAAAGAGAAATGCTACTAAGGGTGCGTTTAGGATTGTGATTTCGTAAAAATAATTTGCATTTTTAAAAAATATCGCAAAATATAAGGTGTTTGACATTATGATTTAAAAAGCACTTAATCTAAAATAGGAAAAAATCTGCGATTTCTATAAGCAAATTATTATTATTAAACACATTCTCATCCATGCAATTCACAATGAGTGGTACTGAATGAGCCACCTCATCTCAATGCATTACAATAAAGAGAAATGCTACTAAGGGTGCGTTTAGGATTGTGATTTCGTAAAAATAATTTGCATTTTTAAAAAATATCGCAAAATATAAGGTGTTTGACATTATGATTTAAAAAGCACTTAATCTAAAATAGGAAAAAATCTGCGATTTCTATAAGCAAATTAGGGGGTGCTTATCTGAAAAAACAAGAATTTAAACTAAAATCATGATTTCGCATAACAAATATTTGATTAAAAAAAAAAAAAAATTAACATGTTTTACCAAACGCCTTTACAATTTTAAATACGCAATTTTTAAAATTGCACTTATTGAAACCATAATCCCAAACAAACCCTAAGCATTCTCTTTTTTTTTTTTTTTTTTTTTTTTTTTTTTTCCGTTGATGGTGGTTATCAAAAAGGCAAGTGAAAGAGACCAACTCTGATTTTTCTACTTGGATGTGACTATAATAGCACTTACTCGTTAAAGGGCTCCCCTAGACGATAGGAATCGTATACTCTCTCAAATTCAACTAAACTATAACATAACTCAACTCTACCAAAACATCAATAAAAATTAAAGCAGCTTACTCCAATGCCAAATGGCACATCAACAGTAAATTCCTCTTCTTGGTGTTTATGCAGAAAAGGAAGCCAATTTTTTTTTTTTTTATTTGTGAATCTGATTAGATAAAATCTAGATATATTATTATTACTAAAACATTCTCATCTCAATGCATTACGAAAAAGAGACGGAAAAAGAGAAATGCTACTAAGCATTCTCCTCCTCCTCTTCTTCTTCTTATTATTTATTATTATTTTTTTCTTTATGATGGTGGTTATCACAGCAGAGGCTAGTTTGCTTGCACTTATCCGAGACAATGACAACTATAAATGGTTGGTTAATTAATTTGACCCATTTAGGTCGATTTATATAACGCATTGGTTCATCCTCCTGCCGACATGACATCCTTGGCCCATCATGAAGACAAAGTCAGACCCCGTTCATATTTAGTTAATTTAATCATTAGTTGATTTGGGATTAACTGATGTTTAGTTATTAAACTATTGTAATCAAGTGAAAACACTTGCTTAACTTCAAAATTTTGGACGGTACTTCTTGATGTGGCTTCGGTTGTTAATGGAGTAGGCACACAGTGAAACAGGACACGACTCCTTGACAATGACCATGTTTTAATCCCAAGTGTTAATTCTATTAACATCCTGCGGTTAGGCTGTAATCCAGACCATTTCTGATATTCTTTTTAAATGCAAATGGGAAATTTAATAGCGTATAAAATGCAAAAATGCAGCTATATATATTCAATATTACAGGTCGGTAAAGTTAGGTGACCTTGCCTGCTGGATTTGTAAATATTTCCATTATATTATTTAACAAATGTGATCTTATTAGTATATAAAATTAGCATGTATCCTTTAACATTTATATATATTTTTAGGAATAAAACATGTACTCCATTTAAACTATTAAGCAATTTGCAATGTCTCCATAAACTTTTAATTAGAGCAATATCTCCCTAAACAACGAAAAAAAACACAATGTACTCCCTCCCTCGGTGCGAAAAACAACCTTCAAAAAATTTAGAAAAAATTAATTAAAAATGAACATTAATAAAAAATTAATAAAAAAGGAACATTAATTTTTGACTCACACCAGTCCCACCTAAGGTCATTTTTTCGAATTTATAAAGATATTTGTCTTTTTGAGAATTTTTAAGAGTGTTTTTGTCGAGGCAAAATGAGTACATGCATTGTAATTTTTTAGCAATTTTGAGAGATATTGCTTCAATTGAAAATTTCGAAGAAATAATACAAATTATCCGGTAGTTCAAAGAGGTTAAAAATACTTTCTTTATATATATATATATATATATATATATATATGTTAAAAAAAAAGAACTACACAAACTTTTAATCTTACACTCTCAAACCCATATTCTAAAAGTAATTTTTTTTTTTTTTCTAATAGTAATTTTGGATACACTAAGAAATAGAAAATTTTAGGTACTCTCTTAATGTTCTTATGATGTTTTTCAAATTGTAATGTGACTTTTAAAATTATCAATAAAAATTAATAATAATAATTTAATGATAATTTTAAACTTTATATTATAATTAAAATAACACTAAAAATACACTTAGTATTGCTCATGAGAAATAGTACACGGTGGCGCATGAGGGCCATGACCGAAGTTTACACTTAAAACATCGTCCCTTTCATGTGGCACACTCACCTACCTTGTCGAGTATGTAACCTGGTGTTCCAGTATCCCGTCCTTTTTATGTAATTTGTTCAACCTTGAATGGGCAAGTAAAATAAAAAGGAACAATAAAGTAACCGACAGCTGTGCTACTTACTCTCAGCCGTATGTGACCTGTGAACTAAATGATGATGATGATGGTAGCCATAGTGATATAATTGTGCAACCTTGAGAAGATGACATAGAGAAATCATAAACCTAGTCAAGGCTGACGTTGCAGCTCGATCGAATCATCCCTTTTTCTTCTGTGTGTGTTGGGTATGTTCCAACTTCCAAGTTAGGTTCCATTACGCTGTGCCAGATATCACTCAAAATCGTGGGTCCCTTCATATTATCTATTTTAATTTCTTTTCTTTTCTTATTTTTTTAATAAAAAAATTTTAAAATTTGAAATAAATTATTATGGTGTTTTATATTCTTATTCAATTTTCTCTCCCACGCCCAAGTTTTGGTAATCATGAATCCCATTATACACGGACGTGGGTTACCTTCAAAAGCTGATGAAATAAATAAATAAATAAACCAAGGACAAACCTTTTTCCAACCAAATTGAACACACACAAATGGTCCCTCTTCCCCCCCCTAATGAAACCCTAATCAATAATGAGAAATATTAGAGATTATTTTTTAGTTTTCAGCTTTTAAAATTACTATTGAATTTGAAATTACTGTTAAATTTTACTTTAATTGTGATTTTGAAAGCTGCATTAATTTAAAATGATAAAAAGATAGTTCATAACATTACTACTCATCGCCAATAAGGTCATGGTACGTTTTTTAAAATACTCTCATTTCTTGGTGCTCAAAAATATGAATTTGTTTACACGTTTTCAAATTATATTTTTTTTAATGCACCATTTAGAGCATGTTTGTGATTGTGTTTGAGAAATAGAGCTTTTAAGTCAAAATACGCTTTTGGCAAAAGCTTTATTTTTAAACTTTTGTCAAAAATGCGTTTTTGTTATTTTTAGGTTTTTTAAACAATTAAAAGTTTTTTTTTTTCAAATGGACTTTTAGACTTTTTAAATGGACACTCAAACAGGCCCTTAGAGTACTTTTAAATGCTTATGTGTTCTGGTACACGAAATGACTATTCCAATAAATAGTCTTGAAGAATGAAAAAACCTTGAAAATACACTAAAAAATTGTGATAATATGTACTTGATAGTTACCAAAAAAAACAAGCAATTATTTTGTATTGACTCTTCCAAATTCAATCTTAGGATTCTTGCATATTTAACTTTACTCAAAACATTCAATAAGTGGTTTTTCACTGTAGTTCTTGAATTATTTTCCTTTCTTGGTAGTGATCTGTTTGGTTTGCTTAGTCCAAAAAACCAAAAAGCATGAAGAAAAATAAGTAATGATGTGATGAAGTTGGATTGAAATTTCAAAAACTTAAACAATTAAATATCACAATAATTGTCTAAATTATTAATAATTTAAATAGCTAATGGCTCTTGAAAGGAGTTTTTGGTAATTGTAGGACATCAGGAAATATAAACGTCCGATTTGCCAGCAACAATGTGGATTATCTTGTCTAACGGATAACTTTATCATTACGTCACATTCTCGTATAACATATTCCTACCAGTTAGAGGACGGAAATACCCCTGTTAAATTACATCCCTACCCTTATTTCTGGTAAGAGTGCAAGTTGACAACCCTTTCAAAGTTTATCTTCCATTATCACGGCCTTACTTTTTCCGAGCAAGAAATTTTGGTGAAGAACGAGTAAATGTGTACAAAGCCGGCCCATAATAGAAGGATCTGAAATGTCATCATCGATGCCCATTCACAACACGTGAAACTTTTCTTTGACGTGCCCCACGAATGAAGCATTTGGGATTGGATTTCTCAGTGCCTCACATGGGTCGATACGCAAAAAAATAAAAAATAAAATTCTATTTTCATACACCAAGTGTCACGTGCTGCGAAGAATCACGTCACGTTGAAGATAAAAAGACGATGTATAACATTAGAGCTTGTTTGAGATTGTGTTTGACAAATAAAATTTTTAAGCAAAAACTTTATTTTAAAAATTTTAACCAAAATTTATATTTTCATACACAAAGTGTCACGTGCCACGGAGAATCACGTCACGTCAGCTTTGGAGATAAAAAGATGGTGTATAATGCAAATTAATTATTATTATTTTTTTTCATTTTTTATTGTTAAAAATGATCATAATTATTGGAAATAACTATTTTGAAGTTACAATTGAAAACGGAAAGATGGTTTTTTGGTATTTTAATGTCAATTATCGAAATTTAAGAAAGGTAGTTCGGGTAACCCGGGAAGGACATGACAGTAAATCAAAATAAATCTTATTTAATAACCGGCATGTGGCCGTTGATCCGGTGCACATGCTGGGCATTAAAGAAATAAAGGCGGTACGAGATTCAAATTTAGAGGGTAATATATATATATAAAGAAAAAAGAAAAAAGAAAAAGAAAATAATATAATAATTTAGTTGGTTTTAAACAGAAGAAGAGTAGCTACTACTCCTAGGCCTACGTTTAACTCCCTTTGAATCCACACATCGGCAGTGGCGAGAAAGCAAGCGAAGGAGTATAAAGCAAACGCATAGAAAGTTCCAGATCAGGTGGAGGACATTGTCGTCATTTCGCAGCGACCCCATCACTGCGTGAAGCGAGAGCGAGAGAGAACACGGTGCTTATTAGAGAGAGTTGGGGAGGAGGAGAAAGACAAAATTCCCCCTCGTACACTTTCACTCCCACTGTTTTTTTGTTTTTGTTTTTTTTTTTTTTTTGCCTGTCCTTCGATCTTCGATTGCAAAAGCACGCGAGTAACCCACACTCGCACTGCTTCGTTGCCTTACTTTCCAATTCTGGCAAGTGGTTGGTTCTGGTGCGAGTCGAAGAAGAAAGAGAGCAAGGAATAGTGATAAAAATGGAGAGGAGCACACCGGTGAGGAAGCCGCACACGTCCACAGCAGATCTGCTCACTTGGTCCGAGAATCCTCCGGCCGATTCTCCCGCCGTTGGTTCAGCTGCTTCTCGCTCCGCCACGCGCTCGCACCAGGTAGCGATTCTATTGTTTTATATCTTTCTTGTTTTTCTTTTTGGCTTTCGAAAAGCTTGTTTGCTGATTTGGAAATTCATTGGCTTGGTTATGTGGGGGGAAAATCTTAGCCGTCGGATGGGATCCGTAAGGTGGTATTTGGAGGTCAGGTAACGGATGAGGAGGTTGAGAGCTTAAACAAACGGTGAGATCTGCCTCTTCTTCTGCTTATTCTTCTCATCATTTGCAAATTTCTTCATTTTTTCATTTGTATCACAATTAAGTCCACTTAGTTCAAAGCTTCTTGTTTTTTAGAAAGAAAAAAAAAATCATTGTTTTAGATTTTAGTTTTTGCTCTGCCTCGGTCTGCATTGTTCACGGTTTTCACCATTTTCGCGTGCTTTTCACAATTTCAGATTTTTATTACTTAAGTTTGAGTCTATGTATTCTGGTAATCTTTTCAATAAACGCGATTGATCTACTCAATGATCTGTGATCGATCTACTTATTTTCACGGTGAATTTGAAAGAATTATTCAAATTTCGCTATCTCTCTGAATTATGTTGCGTGTCTTTTGAAGTAAAGAATTTTCTAAATCTATTGAATTTAGACGCTAATGTTTCGGACCCGAATGTTTGGATCTTATATCACTGCTAGATTCCTTTTTTTACCCATTTTTGGTTTCATTCTGTTTCCGGCAAGAGAGATCTTTTTCTAATGTTTATAACTAAGGAGACCATTTCAGTGATTAGAATTGGGCTCTGAAACTTGTTATTAGGAATTTCTACAGGAAACCATTTTGTGAAAATCCACATCCGCAGCTAAAACTTTTTGGGAATTGAAGAAAATTGTTTTAAAAGAAAGTATTAGTAAGCAAATTCCATGTCTGGATTCATGAGTTAATTATCTGCGGGATTTATTAGTTCTCAATGCTTTACAAAAACATGCATATTCTTAATTCTAAAGGCTTCTTTTTTTAGCTATCGCATTCTAATTACCTAATTCTGCTCAATTGTGGGGGATTTTTATCTGAATATAAATGACTTTCTGTGATGTGTTTGGACGTCCTGTTAATTTTGAAAAAAAAAATTCACATTTGAAAGCGTTTACTTGTATTGGCACCATTAGAATGAATGGTAGTTACCATCTCTGGTGTGAGATCAATTTCATGTATTTTTGAAGTGACCCACCTTCCTTTTCTTTTACGAACATTGATGTAACGCTGTGTAAAGGGCACTGTACGATTTGGTTATTTGGTTGGCCTATTTTTGTGGCCATTTGTCAGTGGCAGAAAAGGATAAGATGTCAAGGAGACTGAGAGGTTTGGTGAAGAAGAGGCAGAATATTCATTAGATTAATTTCCCCTCATCCTTATCCAGTGTTGTGCTGTACCCATGTTTCTTTTCTGATACTGCAATATTTGATATAAATGGAAGAAAGAATTTCTAATCAAGTGTTCCATCACATGATATAGGAAACCTTGTTCTGGGTATAAAATGAAGGAGATGACTGGTAGTGGCATATTCATTGGAGAAAAAGATACAGAAGAATCTGGCAATGCCAACTCTTCTGTGAGCAACAGAACAGGAATACGCATGTATCAGGTATCTCTATCATTTCTTGTTGATCTCACTTGTATGAAAATCTGGATCTCTGTTCTCCATATTGACTTCTATGTAACTGGTTGGAATTGCCAGCAAGCAATTGCCGGAATTAGCCATATCTCATTTAGCGAGGATGAGAGTGTTTCTCCCAAAAAGCCTACTACTTTGCCCGAGGTTGCAAAGCAGCGTGAGCTGAGTGGAACCCTGGAAAGTGAGGATGCGAAGTTGAAGAAGCAGCTTTCTGATGCAAAGTGCAAGGAGCTTAGTGGACATGACATCTTTGCACCCCCTCCCGAAATTTTACCTCGGCCAGTAACTGCTCGCACATTGGACTTGAAAGGAAGCATAGAAATAGGAGAATCCGCCGCACCAAATGTACGCACTTCTGTTAAAGTTTCTAACGTGAGTGAATTGCGTTTACATGTATGCTTGCACACATGTTTATGCACATATACATCATATAAGGAGTTCATAGGATCAGAGTCTTAGCATATGCATGTGACAAGTATATATTGCCATACCACCCCCCCCCCCCCCCCCCCCCCCCCCCTCCCAAGATTGGCCAAATAAGGCTTATAGTTGATCTTATTACTACAGTGTCAATTTGAAGAATTAGAATTTTGGTCTACATAATTCAAAGATCTAATAATGGGTTGCTGTTTTTGGATTCAATTCATAGCCTGCTGGAGGTCAGAGCAATATCATGTCAGATGAAGAACCTGTTATGAAGACAGCGAAGAAAATATATAACCAGAAATTTGCGGAGCTTTCCGGAAACGACATATTCAAGGGAGACGTTCCTCCATCATCCGGTGAGAAACCACTGAGCACGGCGAAATTGCGAGAGATCAGTGGCAACGACATCTTTGCGGACGGGAAGGCGGAGTCTCGAGATTATCTAGGCGGTGTACGCAAGCCTCCTGGGGGCGAGAGCAGCATTGCCTTGGTTTAACTTGGTTTAGGTCTAACACTCAGTTTCTGTCACCTGGCGTCTGGTTTTGTTTTAGTCCTAGTGCGGATGTGTTACATTATTATATATTATTTGACCTTGCATTCTGGGTTTCGGGAGTTGTCTTAGCTTTTAACGTGTCGACCACAACTATGGACTACGTACTAATTAATTGGGTTGTATGTCCATATATTCTTGTGTTTTTTCTTCCTTTTTTTTTTTTTTTTGGTTCTGCTTGTCTTAATGAAGCGCTTGGACTGTTGTTTCCAGGTTAAATTTTATCAGTTATTTATCTGTTTGTTGTGAAGACGCTGCTTAATTAAATGTTGGCTATTGAGAATTTAAACTTGGGGGGTTTTCAATCATCCCCGCCATTTTCTTTCCTACATAGACACAGATGGAGAGAGAGAGAAATCTTTGTGGGGGAACCTGGAGGGCTGCTGGACCAGTGCAAAACGGTTAAAGTTGAGGTGTCAGACTGGCACTAGGAGGGAGTAGGTGCACTAGCTAGGGCAGAGCTGTCCAACTGTCAAAGCCGTCCGCTGAGAACAGTAGGGTACTCCCATTTCGTTCTTTAACTAAAAACAAAAAAAAACAAAAAAACAAAAAAGGACTACGATTTTCAAGGGTCTGAGGTGGCCACTGGCAGCTGGCAGCGCCTTCCTCGACAAGGAATGAAGAAGGTGTATGGGAGGGAATTAACGACGAGTGTCAAGGCCGAGCTCACGCTCTGTTTGTGGTTGTTGCCACACTAGATCTCTTTATCATTTGTCTAGCCCAATTTTCTTTCCACCCTTGAGTTTGATGACATCTTGTTTCCTCTCAAAATTTCAAAATTAGGCATTTTAAAATTATTATTGGGTATGTGATAAATTGCTATTAAATTATTATCCAATGATAATTTTAAAAGTTCTAACAATTTTGAAATGACACAAGGAGAGAACACGAATTTCCTTTTAACATTACTCATTAGGTTGATGCTAAAATATTTGTTATTTGTGTTTGTTCGTAGTAAAATGGTATTACCATACTTGTCTAGCACACTTTTTTTATAATAAGAACTTTTGTATTGTTAACAATAATAAAGTTAATGAGAGCATAATAATGTAACTTTGGAGACAATTCAAGATAGATCTCTAACACCGAACTACTTCAAAATTCCTTGTTTGTTTTTTCTCTCTCTATGCTTCCACTTTTATTCTTATATTTAATATTTATATAAATTTCTACAATTATGTAAATAAGTGACAATAAAACCTGTTTATAATATACATATACATTTATGGGACTTGGAAGGATATACGTACAAACGAAATTTGTCAAGGCTCAGGAAAAAAAATATAGTGGATGTTTGGGCTATCCCTCATCGGTTGTGGAAAGGGCTAATGGTCACTTTATAAGTGTGAGGAAAAGCCTCACCTCTTGAGCTAGCTTTTGGAATTGAGAGAAGCCCAAGATTACTCAACACTGGTATTAGAGCTTAGGTTCAACCAACAAGTCTTGGCATAACAATCCACGAGAGAAACGAGTTGTTGCTGCTCCAACCTAGTGCCCAATGTATGAGGGGGAGATTGTTGAGGTTATCTCACATTGGTTGTGGAAAGGACTAGTAGTCATTTTATAAGTATGAGAAAAAACCTCACCTCTTGAGCTAGCTTTTAAGGTTGAGAAAGGCTCAAGACCACCTAATAGTGGAGCACATCCCTTGCCAGCAAATTAGCCTTTGGTTCAAGTCACCTCATTTTTATAGTAACACAAGAAAAACATAAGAGTGACTTTTATAATTACTCGGTCCGCTCCCTCAACGATATGTTAAAGTCTATAAATTAGATTAGATTGTCACACACACTATTGAAAGTCAAATATCATAACGCTCTGTTGAAATAAATGTTTTCTGAGTCGATCTCTCGAAAATATATAAATAAATGTTAAGATATTATCTATTTGGCTTTTAACAATCTATATCGGTGGACGTCAAGTCGGTGATAAAAGATGGGATCTTTTTAAGGTAAAGAAAGACCTTAAAAACAACAAAAACAAAACAAACAAAAAAAAAGGTTTGTTCCTTAATCTAACCATATACTATAAAGTATAACCCAAAACAGATAAAAAGGTCTAGTAATAAAAGTCTCCACAAACACGTGTACTCAATTATTTATGCAGAAAAAAAAAAAAATTATGCAGTAGGTTTATTCATTGAAAACTAACATATATATATATTTCTTCAAATTAATCATGTTATAATAAGTATCAGTAAATTATAAAAGTGTTGTAAAGTAGCCCAACCATATTCACCTGGTTGAAGGCATGGATCATTGTGGCAGTGCCCATCTAGTCTAAGATTTATTTATTTATTTTTTAAATAAAGGCATATCCAAGAACTAATGGACACTATCAAATTAGTCCCTTAGATTTTTATTTTTATTAAAAGTATGAAAAAATGAGATGAAAGTTGAGTATTTAGAATTACTATTTATTTGATTAGAAAAAAAAAAGAATTACTATTTATTTTTTCATATATACAAAATGAGCATTTAACATCGAGAATCGTGAAACTCAAACCAAGAGTTTAGTAAGAAAGATTCAGATAAAAGGGAAGTAATGTCTTATGCCACGCCACCACTCCATTATTATTTTACTATGTTGTCGGAGGCAGTGTCAATCCACCTTTAATTTCTCTTTTTAACGGGGGCTAATTTAAGGGTAGATTAATCATGTTGCATTAGCATAGTGGGATAGTGGTAGAACGATTGTTAGGGATATAACATTTTTTATTTTATTTTTAAAAGTAACATTAGTTAAAAGATATTGTTATTATCTAGAAAAAAATTCAAATTTTACAAGTGGTTATTCTGCTTACCTTATAAGAATGACTAGAGTTCGCTTAGAGTTCTTCTAAATGTGATGTAATTTTTAAAATTACCAATACATCAAAATTAAATAATAATAATTTCAAATTTAATAGTGATTTCAAATGGCACATCATATTTGAAAAGACTCTAATCCTCTCTATATCATTATTCTTAAGTAAAATATTATTCATTTGTTTGTTTTGTATAATGTTAGGAAGTTCCGAATCCCAATAAAACAAAAACAGTCTTCAAGAGGTAGCTCAGTCGGCTGTGAATCACGCCTCATAAAGCGGAAATCATTAGTTCGAATCCCTCTCACCCTCCCTTGTGTGGACACGTCATAAAAAATAAAAATAAAAAATAAAAAAAAAAATAAAAAAAGTTAAAAGTATAAAGAAACGTGGTAGGAAACAACTCCAAAACACACGTGTGCTCAATTACTCACTCAAATAAAGAAGGTATATATTCTCACTCAAATCAGGGCCGTTGAGACAATCATATCTATTTTCAATGCACCCATCCTGGCCGTTGGAGTGTCCTCTCATCATATATATATATATATATATATATATATATATATATTATATTTTCATCCACAGTTAACAGAGTGCTTAAAATATTTAGATTGAGAGTCACGAAAATCAAGCTAAAGTGGTTAAGAAGAAGATAATCGTATAACAGAACAACCCAATCACAAGAAAGTTTTTTTAAAAAAAATAGGAGTCGCTAAATAAAAAATGATTTAAGATTACATAAATACTAAAAAAATATAAAGAAATTTCCATGTTTGTAAATGTATGAGTGTATGACGCTCTCTCTGTCTCTTTGCTTTTTCTGTGCATAGTGAGTGCGACACCCTCTTCACACTCCAGTGCTCATTTTAATGGCGTGAGCGTCAAGGGTGACAGAACCGTACACCCGCACCCCCACATTGAAACGAAACCGTCTGAGACCAAAACCCTCCCTCTGTCTCGTTGTTTCTTTCCTTTCACAAAAAACGCGTTACCAAATCGAATCGGATATGAGATTCATGTAGAAGAAACACAGCGTCACATCCCAAACGAGTTGTCGCGTGCTTAAGAGAAACACTCCGTAGTAGCTGTGATTTTAGCGTCTCTGAGTCCGTTCTTGATGTGGGTTTTTGGATTTTGAGTCGTTGTTTGAATTTTTACATATACTTTTTTTTGTTTCTTTCTTCTTTGTGTTTGTCTCTCTTTGTTTGGATAAAAAGATGGCTGAGAAAGATAGGTGGGGTACAGAGAACATGAAGAGGAATGGAGAGTTTGGAATGTCGTCGAGTGAGATCCCCAATCCAAATGCTTCCTACCTTAATCTTTCTCATCGTCAACATCATCATCATCAGCTCGTGAATGGTTCACCTATGAGCAGAGTTTCTCGGCAACCAGAGTCCTGTCCTTCGAGTTCTTTCTCTAATGGGCTTGGTTCCTCTGAGGATGGTTGGGTATTTCCAATTCCATTAGAGGAGGTTAATCAAACACCCGGCACCCATTACTCGAACATCAATGGGAGGCTGGTGGATGACATGGATTTGTCTGAGACTATGCACAGAATGCATATCGGTGATGAACAGAGGGATGGTACTAAGATGAGGGGATTTGAGGTGGGCCCTGATGGGTTTGGCTTTGGTGATGGTTATTTTGGAGGGACTATCCCGTGGAGTGGTGAACATGAAGGTTATAGCAATGGTGCTTCTGGTTATGAAGGGTTTCAATCCTCTCATCATGGAACTCCGGCGAGTTTCAACGATGATGTGGGGATGACATTGCTTGGTTTGGAGGGTGGATATAGAGGAAGTGATTCAATGGGGTCTTATCTCGATCATAATCAGTCTAATGCTTTCTACTCTGGCCCCAGTTGCAGCAAAAACCACATGAACTTTTTATTGGAGAAAAGAAATGAACGTGGAAATGGCTGTTACTATAGAGGGGTTCAACTGCAGAACCCAGCGACAAGTAGGCCTTACCTTAATGATACTTCTATTTGCTCACCGTGGGGTGAAAGGGATTCTAATGGAGTCAGGGGTCTAAGGGAACCATTGAATGTGGACCATTCCTTATGTAGTCGTCTAATACTAAATGAAGGGACTAGAGCAATCCCTAACAGCATGGTTCCTCCATCTGTTTTGTCTAGGAAAGCTGCAACTGATGTTGAGGCTTTCACTTGTGAGGATGGTTTCATCATACATGGGAACAGTTTGAATTATGGCATCGACAAGAAATGCAACGCTTCAAGGAGTCATAAGAAGAATTACTGGGATGAAATTGCAGAACAAAACCAACGAAGGAAAAGCTCTGAACTGGATGGATGCTTTATCTTTGGAAGAAGTTGTGAAAATGGTCCGAGTCAGAGGAGTGATTCACCATTGTTCTTGCCACTAACTTTTACTTCTTTGGCTGAGGTCCAGGGCTATATATACTTCATAGCAAAGGATCAATATGGTTGTCGCCTATTACAAAAGGTGTTTGATGAGGGAACATGCCAAGACGTGCAAATCATTTTTAATGAAATTGTCAGTCACGTTGGGGAACTTGCGACGGACACATTTGGCAATTACCTTGTGCAGAAGTTGTTGGATGTGTGCAGTGAAGAACAGAGACTGCAGATTGTGCTAATGATGACCAACAAACCAGGACAACTCATCAGAATTTCTCTGAACACACATGGGTAAATCCTTCATATGTCACTTATCATTGCTGTTATCTTGGTGGAGTTTTGATTTTCTTTGCAACTTTTCTTTCTTCTGAATGAAATTGGTACTTTGGTATCAGCACGCGTGTTGTACAGAAGTTGATCGAGACTGTCAAAACTAGAAAACAGATTTCGCTAGTTAAGTCTGCACTTGAACGTGGTTTTCTTGATCTTATTAAGGATGTGAATGGCTATCATGTGATACAGCGTTCCTTGCAATACCTTAGCAATGAAGATAATACGGTATTGATTTTACATTTTGTTGCTTTTTCTTCTAATCTGTCTTTCCAATGTGGCTCTTAATCTCGAATGTTTTCATGAATTCTTTTCACTTCATATTGTGCCTTCTTATGTTCTTGAGATTTTTTTTTTCCCCTAGATTTTATATAATTTTTCCAATGTGGAATGTGCTTCTGTGCAAATCTCATTGTCATGCAAAAAGAC
Organism: Corylus avellana; assembly: GCF_965113065.1. Lineage (NCBI taxonomy): Eukaryota > Viridiplantae > Streptophyta > Magnoliopsida > Fagales > Betulaceae > Corylus > Corylus avellana. The sequence continues at coordinate 17,908,110 of NC_142498.1, forward strand.
AATATTTATTCCTAGTGCTTCATGATTGTAATTCATTTCTTGTAGATTGCATTTGGTTCTGAGTATCCTTAAAAACAACATGTTCTCTTCTAAGCCTGTTGTTTGAATCTTATACAAATGCAAATGCAATTAATGATGCCAACCTCAATTCAACCAAGCTTGACACCAGTTTCTTGGCTCGAGTTATATGTGTCCTTTTCACCATTCTGCTTTATAAGTATTTATTGCATAAGACAAGAGGAAGACCATATGCTCTGTAACCATCTTTTCTTAGTATCCATTCTTATGTTTGGTCAACCAACTAATAAGTCTACATATCACCAGTGTTTCATTCAAGCTATCTGGGGCTGGCAACTTGAAACCTGTATAATCAACATCATTGGCTAACTTTTTCTTTCAAAGAGAACCAAATTTGCCTTCAAAGTCTACCAAATCAAAGGGATGATGCTTGAGATGTTTCGACTTAAGCGTGGTGATCTATGAAAGTACTAGAAATTTTCCAGTCATTGAACTTGTGTATCCTGGGTGCTAATCTCTGGACTCTGATCCTGTATATTACTCCCCAAAATGGTGAAATCCAATGTTAGGAGTGATTGTTTTGGTTGCCATGGCTCATTTTCGAAATTAATAAATTTATTTCACTTTTAGTTAGTCTTTTACTTGATTCAGTGTTCTTTTAACTTTTCAAATATTTTCTTGGTTGCTTCCTGATCCTGATGTTCATGCTTTTTTGCAATTTCTTGATGTTTGAAAGCCCTGTTGCTATTTGTTCTTAAACTTGAGACCACGCTAGAAGGTATCTCAGCATTCTAGAACAGATTTTACTGGGACTTAAAGGCGTTTTAGCCCTCAACTATGGTGATGTTCCAACTTTTCTTGATAGCCCAATTCTAGATGTTGGGTTTCGTTCATTAGATAGTAGATACTATAAAAAGTATAAGCGGGGCATTTAAATTGCCTGACACAGCCAAACAGGCCTCTGTTGTATAAACAAGGATTGATTATTGAAAGGCTTAACCTGAAGACAACCATGGAATGCCAATCCATTTGAAGGGCAGGGTTATAATTCACCACAGCACATGCTCACCAAAGATAGATGCATCAGTAACATTTTTTCTCGTCTTGAATTATGGAACTCAACTATAACATGGTACTATGCTATTTCATTGACCATTCTAGGAATTTTCCCAGAGATATACTTTTCCTGAAAAGCTATACTATGCTTTATCTCTGTGTTTTAACTCTGTATATGTTTTTTTTGTAGGATCTGCTATTTTTTTTTTGTTGAAACAGATTCTAAACTTGTTTTGTCCGTGTTCATCTTTGCAGTTTATTTTAGTTGCCGCTGCAAAGTATTGTGTGGACATTGCAACTCATAGGCATGGATGTTGTGTCTTGCAACGCTGCATTTCACATTCAACAGGGGAACATCGAGATAAGTTGGTTACTGAAATCACTAGAAATGGGCTTCTCCTCGCTCAAGATCCTTTTGGGTAATTACGAACACCGGAATCGTGTTACATTGTTTGCTGACCATAAATCCTTATTCTAGCATGATAAACCATGAGTAAACTTTGGCATATGTATTCTTACTGCCTTTCGATGAGTAAAAAAGTTTCAGTCACCAAAATTTTCTTTAACTCACCTTGAGATATATGTGTAAGCATGGGTTAAAAATTATGGAGCTATTGACATATCTGTCATGCATTTTTTATGCTGCCAATTTTATTGCATTGTAGACATTCTTAATGGAGATTTCACAGTGACACAATTGTTAGTATTTCTATGATCTATGATTTATTTTATTACTGTGACAAAACTTTGATCTGCTCATGTTCCTTCTATGCTACGTTAGTAGGGTACTGCACTGACTGGGTGTATATATCTGACATGAATACACTATGCCCATTGCCCAATATGTTAAACTCTTAGTGCTCAAAATGGTATCTCTGCACACTTATGTGGTGATGTCTTCAACTCTGAAGAAAATATAAAATATCACATAGTATCCTTGTTATGGAGAAAATGTTACTTTTTGGCCACTTTTCATTGTAATTCTGCTCAACTAAGCCTTAACCCCAAAGAAGTAGGTTCGTTTTTATGTGCTTATTAGGAGACAAAATACATATGCCTAAGCTATTATGTTCTTTATGAAGATTTTGCAATCTGCATACCTGAGATATATGGATTGAATTGAAATAAAGGTGGATTTTATTACTACCTGAATATCACATCTTCCTTGATGGATTTATTTTTGTTAGACATCCAGTCCTAATTGGCCTGGTTTCTGCACTAAACTAAAATTCTTGAAAGAACATTTTTTTTTTTTTTTTTTTTTGTGGGGGGGTGGGTTGTTTCCATTTGTGTTATGTAAGCAGCTGCGGAGATACTGTACATATTTGTCACTAAAGGTTAGTACTTAAAAAGTATTACTGTATAGTTGTGCCTGTAAATCAATCATAGTGCATTACCTCAAGTATTTGGTTATTGGCAACATATAATTTGCACGAATCTTTTGTTGCCGTTGCTCTCAATGGCCCTTCTTCCTTCTTTTCTCACTCAAGATAATGGGATCTTTACTTACTACCTTTTCTCTCGAATATGGTCATCGGGTCATTGAGTAATTCTAAAAGTCACTCTTGTATCCTTCTTGTGTCATTCTAAGAATGAGGTGACTTTAAAAATACTATTTGATTAAAATTTAATAATAATCAAGACAAAGTTAATGATGATTTTAGAAGTCATATCATTCTTGAAGTGACACAAGAATGACTTGTAGCATTACTCTGTGACATTGGTAGGTGTATACGTATCTGACTGACATGTGAGAGTATCAAGTTTGAAAATACACAATAAGTTGGTTTCAATTGTAATGACACAGTGAGTTGACATCCTAATATTGTTGATTAAAGGCTCTTGAGAAGTTTTTCATGAACTAGACTATTGCTCATTTTCCGTTTTTCTTTCTATGCTACTGTAGCATTGATGAATTCTTGAGTTTCCAACTAAACCAATCTCTCTCATGGCCTCATGGGCTATGGTTGTGGTGCACAAGATATTTTTGTATAATACCAAATCAACTTGATTCATGCATGGTTCATATCTCCAAATTTGCTTACAGCATTGCACTTATTTAAATTGTTTCACTGTCTAGTTTCTCCTTACTATTGTGACATCCACATCATTTCTACAATTATGGACATAATGTGATTGAAGAACAGCCATTTGACTGCTCTATTTATTTATTCATCTGCCAGACCTTATCTATAATTATATGGCATTCAAAAGGATTCATTGATATCAGAATCTGTATTTCAATTTATTGGTTGATAAACGTAAAATTCTATGCTTTTATCTGTGAAATACTGTAGTCCCGGAAAAGGCATAGATTGATTCTGACTCAATATGTTGCTCTTTTTGCTTTTCAGAAACTATGTTGTTCAGTATATCATAGAGATGAAGATCCCAGCTGCAAGTGCGAAATTGATGTCTCAGTTTAAGGGGAACTACGTACAGCTTTCAATGCAGAAATTTAGCAGTCACGTGGTTGAAAAATGCCTTAAGCATTTTGAAGAGAGCAGGTCAAGAATCATCCGTGAATTGCTCTCTGTGTCTCACTTTGAGCAGTTATTGCAAGACCCTTTTGGCAACTATGTCATTCAATCTGCTTTAGCAGTTACCAAGGTATAAGAACCATGATTCCTTCTAAAAAATGCTTTAATTTTAATGCTGAAGAACCTCTCTCTCTCATGTCCTTACTTTTGATTTACTTCAGGGCCCTCTTCATGCTTCACTGGTTGAAGAAGTGCGGCGCCACAATGTCTTGCGCACCAGCCCATATTGCAAGAGGATTTTCTCACGGAAACTCATGAAGGACTAATTTGTATTACATTGTAGTAAGCTTGTTGTTGTTCTCTGAAGATTTACCAAGATGTTCTTGTCCACCTTCAATAAGTACACTTCTCTATCTTAGGCACTAGTGTATTAAATGTACTTCAGAATCTTTTGTTGAACTCTAGCTGAGAAATTCGCAATGCAGGCTCTGTGGATGACTTCCATGAGTCTGAGAAGTGTAAAAGTCATGTTTTGCTTCCAATTGCTCATGATGCAGATGTGCCTTATATATATTTCTGTTGTCTTCTTGTTGATCTAAATTTAGTAATTTATGATGTATGATATAACTGCTATACAATTAGATTTGACGTGTTAGTAAAAATCAACTACTGATTTTTTTTTTCTTTTTCTTTTACAAGCATGAATCCAAAAGCTAATTTACGATGTCATTTTTATGGTAATACGATAATATCATACTACATAGGATATCGTTTCATGTATATATATATATATATATAGGCGGTTAACGGTTAGTGCGGTTAGCCGTAAAATCACTATTCTTTTACTTTAAGTGTATTTTCCCGTAAAATCAAATATAAAAAGTAAGAAGTTGAAGTAGTAAGCCTTACATATCCATTTATGATCTTACTACCAAGGTAGTTGCCACATTTTTAATGTATTTGATTAACCATTAACTAAATGAAGCCCCCAAGGGATAGTTCAATCTGCTAGAGACCACGACTTATGAAACGAAGGTCACTAGTTCGAATCCCCCCTCCCCCCTCTTGTGTGAACATGTCAAAAAAAAAAATAATAACTAAATGGAATAACAAAATAGTCAATGTATTTTTTTCTTCGATAAAAGAACGAAAAGGTAGATGTTGCTACAAAGTAGTCAATAAAGAAAGCCCTTTTTGTAGAAAGGAATATAGGGCAAAAAGTACTTTGAGGTAATTAATGAAGAAGGAAATGTACGCTTAACGCATATACGGATCAAGATCCTTGCAATACCTCAAATTCTAGCCGTTCATTTGTAATGAATGGTTATGAATATGCCACGTTACTGATGTCTAGAAGAAATAGGAAAAAAAAAAAAAAACACAATGAAGAAGGGGTGATCGGCCACCTGATGAACTGTTTTGGAGTAACTGACTACTCCGATCAACTATTTGGAAGTGATCGGTCACCCCTATCAATTGTTTGGAGGTGGCAGAATTACCCTCAAAATTTATTTGAGGGTAGTTTCTCACTCTTATTGGTTGGTTTGAGTGTGATTAACCACCTTCATTAGCTTATTAGGGGTGGTTGACTACCTAAAAAACTAGTTGGGACTCAAAATAGCTGATGGGGGCGGGCAACTACTTTTATAAACTACTTTAGGGATGGCTGAACTAACCCCAAGCCTGTTTGAGGGTGACCGACCACTCAAACAATAGTTTATGGTGGGTGGTTGCCACCACCTCAAAAACTAGTTTAGGGAATGGTAAGAAATAGGCTTGAAGGTGGTCTAGTCACCCCTAAAGAGTTGATGGGGGTGGATTCCCACTTCTTTCTTTTCAATTTTTTGTTTCTTATTTTGTTCTAGGCATTTATGACGGGGCACATCTATAGTCGTTTGTTACAAACGAACGGTTGAGATTTGAGTATTGTATGCCTGGCAATACCTAGAATATTACAGGGATCCTGATCTCAGATATACTAACTCAAATGGTATAAATAAGGCTTCGTAGAATTTCAGTTTGCTGCTTGTTTTTATTGATAATAGAGGGCCTAGGAAAGTACAACTTGTCGATGATACAAACCCATTTTTATATTTTTATATGCCACAAAAATCAGCAGATATATTTACACGACCATTGCCCCCCAAGAGGCTAAGATCCTATTTTTCTACCTGCCATCTAAGGCTCTAAGCACCAAGGAAAAGCAAGAGGAAGAAGAAAATTTCCTTCATTTCGAGTAAATTTCAGAGACAATTGCATCTTGCACTGCGATGAATGCAGAGGTGGTTTGAGTTTGAGCCAGGAGGAGATGCCCCCACACTCAACCTTGGTAATTTCCAAAAGGATTTTCCATTAAAATTGTCTCAAATATAGGAATCGCTGGCCTTTTCCCCTTCCTTTTTTTTTTTTTTTTTCCCCTTTTGTTGACTTATGAAAGAATAGCATTCAAATACAGGACCTGCTTCAGTTTACACAAACCACAGAAGAGATTCCCCTTCTCCCGCTTTAAAAAAAAAAAAATACCACAGAAGAGATAAAAGGATTAAGATAATCTCATATAATGTTTAATGGAAGCAGATTGTACCATATCTTATTTTAGGTGATAATAGATAAAAGTTCTCAAACTGAGGCAACCATATGACAGGATTAAGGCCACCTTAACCACAACACAAACAGCAAACTATTAAAACCGCAAATTAGATATACTCGTTATGAGTAACACTATTTAGTATATTGTTATACGACTGTAATATAACTGAGATAAGGTAACAATGAAAATCAGCCCTTGTTTTTTCATTGCCACATCATCTAATTGTATGGCAGTCGTATAACAGTCTACTAAATAATATTATTCAACATGACACATAGACTAATGGCTCAAGCATCCCCATGCCCTATCAGTGCCAAAAGCATATTTTCATAATCTCCATTAGTGTCCTTGACAATAGCACGATCCAGAGGGACGCTGCTTCTTCGGTGGTATTCATCCCTTATAAACTTCATGTCAACCTCGGCCCTTGTAGCGATAACCCTAGTGAGTGCTCCTTCATCTGTTCCTCGCTTGTTAATTGCCAGCCGAAGAATCTTCTCAAAATACTTCTCAGGACGATTCAAGCACTTAACTGTGGCCCTCAGTATTGCAAGAAACTCATCCTTAGGGTCAGTCTTCAGATCCTGCATGCAAGTTGAAATTACCACCCTTAGAGACCATGGATAATATAAGTTGCACAAAGTCTAAAATATGTCTACACATAAAGTTTCTTCACTAACTCCCAAGAAAATGACATCACTCTGTTTTGATTCAAAGAGCCCCTGAATTCCCATGAGAAACACAAACCATTCCAAGCCAAAGTGCCATGCTATATAACTCAATTAATAGCAAGATGTAAGGTAAAAATGAGAACAAAAATAACTGCCCAGGACATCTTTCTGAAGTCACATAGAGCTCAACTCCCTACCTTGTTGATGTCATTTCCGAATTCATTTTTATAGTGATTCAGAGTGGCATTGATCTGTGCTTTGCTCCTTGTAGCCAAAATCCTGATAATATCCTCATGATTGTAAGCCTTCTCTGAAATCTTCTCGTGGAGTATTTTAGCCTCTGACTTAGCCAGAGTCATGTTCACTTCATCTCCCTCATATCGGTATGAGCTTACAAGAGGCACCAAAAGCTGGGAGGAACAAAATAATATAATAAAGTCAATACTACTTTGGATTTAACTGAAGAAGGACTAAGATAATCTTAAATGGACTTTTTGAAGAAAGAAAATGCCCACAAATTTCAAATTTCATAGTAAGAAGCTCATAACAGAAGCGACTTCGTAAATATTCACTCGCCATTTTTCTAAATACAATCATCGCCCTACTCTGTTCCACTGTCGCAGTCCAATATACATGACACTGTAGTTTTCACCCATAAGTTTAGGAACTTGCAACTGGTTTCACAAGAACCAACATGTTCTTGTCACAAAATCCCTTTAGTCTTTTAAAGGCACAGATGCAAAGTTTCAATTCTGGAAAGCAAGGAATTATTGTTATCATAAGACACGGTTTCAGATTGGAAGAAAGTATGTGCATTTCAGCTATTCTTCAAAAGCTTTCAAACAGTTTTCTTTGAGAGGTAAGAGTAATGCAAAAATATGAGAAAACTGTTTTCTGAGTGAAGAAAGAAGACTTCAATTGTCAATAGAAATCTAACACCTGGGCACAAGAAATCCTAAAGAAAGCCTGAAAACTTTAATTAGTAAAATTTCCTTCTAAACCCAAAAGTGTTAATGATCTAGAAGCTGCACCTTGCAGAAATCCCCAGTTGTGTGGTATGCAACATCCTCTTCAAGAGATTTCTTATACCGAGCATGATAAGCCTGCCTTACCAGAAGTAGATCATGTGAAGATCTCGTGCACGCTATTTCCACAAGAACCTGATTGCTTGAAGTCCACCTCTTTGTTGCTTCATTGGCCAAAAGTGCATCACGTTCAGCGGGATCAAGTGTCCAGAGCACTACCACTCTCTGATGGGAAGAGATCGAAAATGCAAATAAATCATCCCAACATTGACTTAAGCAACAATAACATGTTCTGATTCTGTATAAAATTTCAATTTCAACTGAGGATGATATATATGAGATCCTTAAGTTGTGCCTGTTCTTGGTAGATTCCTCATGCCAGTCAAGAAAATGGGTGATAAATATTCTCAAGTAAACCAAAAAGAAAATGCAATCCAAAACTGACCTCAAAGTCATTTGTAAGTTCTTTGTTCAATGCCTTGAGGAGATCTTCTCCATAAGTTTCAGCATAAGTTTGCCGAATCAACTTTCTTTGAGCAGCATTTCTATGTCCCAAGATGGAGATAACCAACCCCTCATTTGTTCCCCATCCTGCAACGATATTGATCAAGATCAGCTTCATCTAAGTATTCAAACATGGAAGCAAATGCACCAACATATCATCATCATCATTGAAAATATATAAAAGGTGTATACAAAACGATTTTATTGTATATTTAGAAGAGGCAAAGGTTCTTAAATCACACGCGCGCGCGCGAAAAGATGTCACGAAAGAAGATCAACCAAAATCTAGAATCCTAGATCAATCTCCCTAATACATATTATATGAATATTCAAAGCACAGATTCAAACACCCTTTTAATAGTACTACATCGAGCACACTATCCAAAATAATATAGCTCCAATAATTTAACAAATCATTTTCAGATCAACGTCTTCTTTTTCCAAAAAAGCAACGGATCGCGATCTTTTTTACAGATCCAAGGTAGAAGCAAAGAACAATCTGTAAGTTAGGCACACAAGTTTTCGGAATTGGATCGTCAAGGAGAATTAACACCGATCGGATCGCAGACCTTCGAAAGCTTTCCGGAGTTGCTCGCAGTCTTCCGGCACAGAGGGGATCGTCTCAGGTACTGTGAGAGTCGACATTTTTATA